>NC_069506.1:26021994-26256994 GCF_027579735.1 Bombina bombina | reverse complement strand
AAAATAAAATAATAACACTGTAATTTTCTGGGTTATTAATTTGAACCGATAAAATAATTACCACATTTTTTTACAATACTTTATAAAGTTTTGAATATTATGATAATCTAAATTCACACAAAATATACATATATTGGTATTATGAAGTTTATTTATTTTGAATGTGTATATTTTCATTATGGCTGCCAGAAAGGGCCGCAATGCAATATGGCAGCTAAGGAGTTAAACTTATCGTATTGTATTTTTAAAAAAGTACTAATAATATTTTTTTCAGTCATGTCACAATTTTAATCACAGTAAGACAGTGGCTATCAAATTGTGCAGTGCTGGAAAACCTAGTAACCAGATTCTGCAACTCCATTTCAGTGGCACATGAACACTACTGAGCATGTGCAAAGATGCACATTATATACATATATGCATTTTGTGATTGGCTAATGGCTGTCACATGATACAGGAGGAGGGAAAATTGGATTAATCTTTAAATTTAGCAGAAAATATTCTATTGCTCATTTCAAATTCAAATCAAGTGCCATTGCACTGTCTTTTTACTGTGTATTTGTCAACTGTTCAATGCTACTGCTGTTGTGATCTTAGACTGTACCTTTGTCTTAGACTGTACCTTTGTCTTAGACTGTACCTTTGTAACAGCAAACAATATTAAAGGGACATTTTTTCTTTCATGATTGCATCATTGCTGATACTTTAACAAAGGATACCAAGAGACCAAAGGAAATTTGATAATAGAAGTAAATTGGAAAGTTGTTTAAAGTTGTATGTTCAGTCTCAATCATGAAAGAAAAAACTTGGGTTTCATGTCCCTTTAAACTCAAGATTTAGATATGGCATGCTATTTTAGCAATGTCACAGAATGCTAAAGATACACGCTTGCTCTTGAGCCTACCTAGTCTACAGAAATAAAATGGAAATATTAATTTGCATGCTTTTCTGAAATATGACAGTTTCATTCTGACGTTTATGCCCTTTATGTCACACCAAGACAATGTGGTCTCACCGGAGACTCTTGCCATACCTTGTCTCCTTGATACCCTTCAGGAAGCTGCCAATAGTAAGACTCTTGACCCAGTTCATCAAATCGGCCATAAGTGAGCTGTGGGCCATGGCTGGACATCTCCACAGTGAACCCGGTTGTGATGCGGGTGCTGTGCTGGCGGTTTACCAGAGCAAAGTTCTGGAAGTTGCCAGGAAGGAATGGACTTGTAATCTGGTAGAGGAGACACAATTGAGTAAATTGTAAGCCCAGTCTAACTAATGCAAGAAAAATAACTATTGTAACATTCATTGCACCAGGAAGGAAAGTCTCCTGAACTTACCAGCTCACGGTGGTAACTGGAACTGGCACACTGCTGGGTGACTCCCATACAGAAGCAGGGCAGGCAGCCTTCCGAGCTCTCGGCACTGAGGTAGAAGTGATTAGGTCGGCAGGTGCTGCAGGTCGGCCCTTCCACATGAGGCTATGAGAAAGGAAGATCCAATGGCATACAGAGGGTTAATGAAGACAGAATGCCATTAAATCTTTTAAAAGGTGTGTGGTATGAAACAAAATACGGTCCCAGCAAGGAAATAAATCCCTGAGTATGTTATTGCAGAACTCCAATCCTTTATATATATTGTTTATTAAACCATGTTTCTTGTAACACATCTATAAGGTTGTACATAGAACTTTCCTATGTTTTATTTCTATTTCATTCAGAAATAAATATGTACCTTGCATTGACACTGTCCCTGGGAGTCACACTGGTCACTCACACTTCCTCTGAGGTCACATCGACAGACACCTTGATCCACTGTTGAAAAAAAAAATGTCAGTTAAATAAACTCCTGAAAGTCACTAATAGTCACAACTATCAACCTAATGAAATCCTCACATGTGCAGCGTTGTCCTCTAGCCGGGTCTCCCCTGTAGCCAGGAGCACACCTGTAACAAACGAGGTCGGAGTAAGTAAGTATGTGAGGTAATCGTTTTACTCAGGTGTGGAAGATGGCATTGCTGTTGGTTCGGTAACATCTTTATAAGCTATGGCCTATAGCATTTCATGGTACACTTGATCCTTCTGCTTTACCTATGTTCCTTCCTGATGTACAATTTCATGTCGTATTTCATATTTGTCTTCTATTTTATTAGCCATACTGGCCCAAGTAACCACAACCCTTTTTTGTAAAATAGCAATTCATCATACTGAAGTAAATTAGGCTCACATAGAGATGTCTATACATTAATGGAGAATAAAATAACTACAATAAAGAATAACAAATACTTTTCACATTGGCGTCCAGCGTAGCCAGGTGGGCAGGAGTCACATGTTGGGTATCCGTCTCTATCCAGGAAGCATGTTCCAAAGTATCTAAAGAAATAAAAGACTTCTTAGGTGTGTAACAGAGTTTTAACAAGATGAAAGAAGGGAGAAAATAAATTGCAGCAAGAGATAATGACTAGACATGAGATTTATATGAAAATGAATGTTGTTATTATAGGAGAGTCATATAAAAAAAATCAGCACATCCATTTAAAGTGAAAATATGCTGCATTTCAGTGTTTGACTGCAATTGCAAAATTTTGATTTAGTATACACAGGCATGAGTGTTCCCAATAATCCCTTTTAACTGCTGGGGAGTATTACATTATTAACAAATAGCTCCTTTATTTTAGAACATGAAAAAACAGCTTTTTGGGCTTTGGTATACAGACAAAAATAAGATAAGGAAGCATTTTTTTGTGTATAGAAAGTGATAAAATAAATAAGGAGATATAATTTCCCTGCAAGCTCAGCCCAGAATGTATTGTGTATGTAAGAATAAATAATAGGGTTTTGTGTAAGAATCCGTGCTTATTTGCTTGCATAAGTTTGTATGATTTGGGATACTACTTTATTGTTCTTTTTTTTCCCTGCAAAAACCTTATGTCTGGTGATGACGATGACTACACAGTCTACAGTAGAATGTATAGCTCATTATGAGAATATTGACACTTGGATGGTATTGAGAGGTGACATACTGGCTGGATGATATGCATGGGCAAGGTTGGCAGTCGGAAGGTGTTCCACGTTTGGGATCCCCATAGAACCCAGGTCGGCACTGGTCACACTTGGGACCCTCAGTATGGTGCAGGCAATTCTGAAAATGAAGACACTTCAGTAGTCTGCTATATTGGTAGACTCTACTTGTAGAATTTCTCACTTTTTTTCACTCACCTGGCAATCTCCTGTTTCACCATCACACTCGGTGGAGTGCCCGTTGCATTGGCAGCGTTCACAGATTCCAAGATATAGACCACTGGTAGAACGTGTGTAGCCAATGTCACAATCCTACAGGAGACAGCAACATAAAATCTTTATTAATCACTTCATTTCAGGAAGGGAAACGTATGTATTAATTATTTGTCAAACATTATAAAATCCACATAACTGTGCCAGTTACACTATATTGCACACTGTCAGAGCGATGATATTATATGATGATAATAAATAACTTGCATAGTCCAAATACAAGAGGATAAACCACTAGTTTCCGGGGAATTTGCCTGTACCTGACAAGATTGCCCCGTATAGCCTGGAGGGCACACACACTGCTCCACTTCCACAGCCCGCTGCAGCCCTGTTGAGTGAGGAACAGCGACATCCATGTGGATATTTGAGATTCTACAAAGCAAGAACACAACACGGTTAATACAGATTGTTTGAAAAGAACATGGTAAAGAGCATTTTTCTGTTTGCGTACCTGATCTCCGTCATCCTCTCGGCATAAGATGCACGAATCATCAAGAGGCTGATATCCGCAAGGGCCATGAGTAGGTGCTCCCTAGTAACATCCTGCCCATCAGTCCTGCGCCAGAAACGCTGGCAGACAGAAAGCAATACGGTCAGCTGTAGCATTTAGCAGCTCGTATAGTTGTGTTATAAATAAAGCTGTAGATTGACTTAAAAGGACACTATTTTAAAAAAAATATTCTGTCATCAATACGAAAGCGCAGCATCTAAACATGTTTAATTAATTAAAATGTTCATAAAACAGTGTGACATAAAAGCTTTATATAATCAAATTGGCACCAATACAGCTCAGCTGAAACATACTTCCTGTGAATTCTGATTGGTTGATTGTAGCTTCTTGCTAATGCTTATGTACCAGTAGTAGAAAGTACATACAAGTCAATAAGCATTAGTAAGATGTGTATAACTGGTACTGGTATATTACTTTTAAATGTTGTCAGGCAATAAATATTTCATCATGTTTAAATGGTGCTCCTTCATATTGAGTAGGTTAGTGGTGGGTATCTCTAGACAAATTTGTGAAAGAAAAAAGTTGACCCTGTATATAGTATTTGCTTCGAACGTCAAGCTTTGAATAAAAAAAAACTGTGAAAAAGTTATAACTTCTTAATTAAATGTTTTTTTAATTAATTTCAACATTACAAAAAAAAGATAAAAAAATTAGAATTTCTTTTGTCAAAACCAATTTCTGAGCCTAAAATTAGATTCACATGTTTTATGCTTTCTTATAGCCCTACAGATGTGTAGGTTTTCATGGTTTTTAGATTCTCACCTCTCGGAAACCAACAGTAATAGTTAAGGGGTATCCAGGAGATGTTCTGAGGTTTGCATAGTGTTCCAAGAAGATTCCATTTCCCTGCAAAACAACATCAGGCTTGCCGTAGATGGACTGTGATCCAAGTGGAGCTTCATAGTTGATGGTGTAACGCAACTCTCCCCCATATGAAGTCACCTGCAATAAAAAATAACTTTAAGATCCTTCATGATTTAAAAAGAAAATAAAACCAAACAAATATCAAATTAATTAAATAATTAATTCTAAGTTGGTGCTTTACTACCCATGGTTTTATATATGCAATTTACACAAAAGTAACAGTGTATCTAGTAGTGATTGTAGCTTGGATTGGTTTTTGGCATCTTGAACGTAAAATGTTGAAGGTAGAATTTCTATTCCCATCTATACATAGCTATATTACCCTTTATTCATCACAGTTATTGATGAGATAATTCACCAAATAATTTATCCAGTAAAACAAGCCCATATTTTACCCAAAGGAACACAGTCAATAGTTTTGTGATCACTACTAAAACTCCTATTCAGACGTTCGTTCTTTTTTACTGGAATCTGTAAATGGAATCTTTCATTATCTGAAAAGATAAATGCGACTGTTGTGTTCTTCTTTGTTTCTTTTTCGCTCTTCCAAAAATCTTAATTCATCTGCTTCATTGAAATCTTTCATGAGGATCAAGTCATATATCAACCCAAAAAAATATTTTTCTTTTCCACAAGATTATGTATTCCTCATCTCCACTTAACTCAGATCTCACACAAAGCTTTTCTAATGTGCACCTTTTACAACTTGTAACTAATGTATTTTCTCACCCACATATGCAGGGCTGCGTCATGGCTCCACTCCTTTGTGCCTTTGGATTGTGCTGTTTTTGAATCTATCTAAATATATCTATTTCTAAGAGTCATCTAAAATCATCTTCTCAAAAATTCTATAGAAAGAGAGGTATCTATCTAGACAGCCAGATATATAAAAGTATTTTGTTTGTTCAGCGTTTTCTGTGGTTATATGTTCTTTTATTTCTAGTTTATATCTTGAGATACACTATAAATATAGATATATAGACCCTCTTTCTTGCCTATAAATAAAATTATGCACATGAGAAGGTCTCAGATGTGGTGGCTCAAGCAGCCTTACCTTGTCTCCCTTAAAGCGCTCTGGCAACACCCAAAAATAAACGTCTTGAGGGATGTTGCTGAAGGCACCAAATGTCAGCTCTGATGGACCTGTGACACGAATATCCTCGCTGTAAGAACGGCTGCTGTCTACATTTGAGATTGTGAATGGGACTCTCTCCTGACTGTCATAGGTAGAGCGGACCTGCAAAATAAATCATAGAACAAAGATGTGATGTATTTGTACCTTTACAAGGTCAACCATCTCTAGGTCCATGAAAGCTTATTCCATCTTCTGCCTACACTAACAGCTGTGTACCAGTTGACTAGATATTACAGCAATAATGTAAATACAAACAGTGACAGGACACCCAAAACAGCAGACACCACAAACCATTACATTGGGATCAAAACCCAAGAAAAATAATTATTCTGAGAAGCTTATCTGCATCCTATGAAAATATAATAACTTGTAGTCTGCTGTACTTTATTTTGGGGAAAACAATTAGTAGTTTTAGGGGTTTCCTTTCCCCCCTTATCCAGTACTGGAGCACCTCCAACCACAAAGGTGTCAATTTCCATACATTTACAAAGTAGTGAGTGCCTTTTCTACATGCCCAGTGCTCTACACACAGACAATTGGGTGGTAAAAGGGGGATTTTATGGCCATGCCTTTTAATGACACAAAGATAAATATGACTATCAACGACACAAAGCCTGAGTAGCAGAAAACAAAAAAATTCAGGTACCAGGTCTCTGTTCCAAAAAGAACTGGAGCATTGTTTGGTGACCCCCATACAGAAGCACCGCAAGCAGCCATCTGGGTTCTCATTGCTGAGGTAAAAGGTTCCAGATTTGCACTCATTGCACAGGGTTCCTTGGACATGTGCCTGGAAGAAAGAAAGTTCAGATATTTTGCCATTAGCCAGCCAAAATATAATGCAACATATTGATAAGGAGAATGTGTCAAAGTTATGAGAATACCAGTAGACAAAGAGCCATGGGTATGATGGAACCACATTTTTGGATATGATGGAATGAAATATTTATTCTCAATCACACTGCTTGTTTTGTTTACTAGAAATAATATCTAGTAGGTGAATAGTCTTAACCTTAGGTACTGACTATATAGTTGCCATGGTTACTATACTAGAGGCATTGGCAACCCACATTTTGCCAAAGTATTCATGGTACCTCCTGTTGGTGCTTTCTCTAATAAGATACCCAGGGCTGGGAAGATTGTGTGTTATATCCAGGTATATTCTTAAATAAAGAATACCATGAGTACAAAGTACATTTGATAACAGAGGTAAATGTTAATATTATTTCACAAATGTTTATTGTGACTTCCATGTCCATGGGCGGTGTACATAACACGTACCTTACATATGCAGGCACCAATGGGAGTGGCAGCACTTCCCCTTGGATCACAAAGCTCTAGTTGTCCAGCTGTAACAAAAAATAGAATATTTGACAATGCTATTAACCAAGGAGTTGTCTAGCAGAGCTCAACATTCACCAGGCACCTCGTTAACTCCCAACTTACTACTCTGAGAGGAGACTGTTGTATTATTAAAGTGACATTAAACTGCTGGACACATCTACAACAGAAAGGCTACCATTCACCATGTTATTGGTTTTCCTCCGGTGCCTACAGCTCCCTTCAAAACTGTTCTCTTATTTTAACCCCTTATTGGAGCCAGTTGGTCAAGCTCCTTCATACTCTACACTGCCATCTTGGAGGTTAGGTATTCTTGCACTCTGTTATAGAAGTGGTGCACATTCACAGATCAGTGACATTACCAGCTTTGTGACAGCTGTATGTAACTTTTAAACTGTGTATAAAAACTGCAAAATTGTAAACCAGTATAAAAATGCGACGCTTCACCAATCGGCATCTGTAAAGGGTTAAAATAAGAGAGCCAAAGGAGGAAAACAGACAAAGGAGGAAAACAATATCACTGTAAGTAGTAACAATGCTGTTGAAGTTGTGTCCAACAATTTAATGTCCTCCCTTTAATCCAAAAATCAATCATGTAGTTTGTCATTCGGTGAGATTTAATACAAGTGACAGCAAGTGAAAATGTGGGCTCTCATTATTAAGTAAATCCAGTTTCATGTGTACGGATTTGGAAAACATTTCCATATATTTCCCCCATTCTGACCCATTAGAATTCCCAAGTCAAATCATCGTTTTGGCAGCACAGACTGGGTGATATGTAGTTTACTTTTCGAAGCCATTCCAATATATTAGAGTAGTTAATACATATAAAAGCAAAATCAAGTAAAAACACAAAAAAAAACAAAGACAATAAGAAAAAGGAGTTTACTCAAAAATTTTCTCCCCTTTAATTTGTTCCCAATGATCCACTTTACCTGCTGGAGTGTATTAAATTGTTTACAAGTAGCTCCTTTACCCTTATATTGGCATTTGAAATTGTTAATTTAGCATGTGGTATCCCCACCTATTCTGAAAGTTTGTGGCCGCGCGTACCAGCTATAGATAAGCTTTGTAAACACAGCCAGCAGAAGAAATTACACTCCCAGTGTGATAAAGCAGAGATAAGGTAATAAAATGTTGATTTTCCATTGTTCTCTCAAAGTATTGGTGATTGTTTTAAGGACAGATATAAGATAAAGAAGCAGGTATATGTACACAATGTGATACAGTAAGGAGATCTGATTATACCTACAAGCTCAACCTATTTTATTAGGTTGTGGCTTCAAAACACAAAATCAGAGCTTTAATATACACAAATAAACCTTAAAAAGCTAATTTTCATAAATTATTTACCCTGCAGTTTGTAAAAAAAGCAATTGTAAACACATTAAGGGAAAAACTATTTTACAGTATACTGTCCCTTTAAGTTCAAAGAAGGATTTTCACAGATCTTTTTGAAGGCAAAAGACACATCGCAAAGCAAAACTAAACTATGACAATGAATTAATTCAATGTTGTTGTTAACGCATACTGGCCCCTATTTATCAAAGGTCTTGCGGACCTGATCCGGCAGTGCGGATCAGGTCACAAGACCTCGCTAAATGCGGAGAGCAATACGCTCTCCGCATTTAACATTGCACCAGCAGCTCACAAGAGCTGCTGGTGCAACGCCGCCCCCTGCAGACTCGCGGCCAATGGGCCGCCAGCAGGGAGGTGTCAATCAACCCACTCGTACTCGATCGGGTTGATTTTCGGCGATTCCTGTCCTCCTGCTCAGAGCAGGCGGACATGGTTATGGAGCAGCGTTCTTTAGACAACTGCTTCATAACTTGTGTTTCTGGCGAGTCTTCAGACTCGCCAGAAACACGGCCCTTCAAGCTCCGTACGAAGCTTGATAAATATGGGCCAATGTATTTTAATACTGCTAACATTCAGACCCCTATTTATCAAGCTCTGTGAGAACAAGTCTCCCAGCTAGGGAGCCTTTCCTCCTGGGTTTGGGGGGAGACAGTAGCATCCACTTCCTGCTTTTAAGATTGAAAAAGCAAATCCTTGTGCAACCCGTCCCCCTGCACTTGTGCAACAAACAGCGCAAGAGCAGTGTGTCAATCTTTCTGACCGCTGCTTCTGATTTGCAGGCTTTAACGAGTGAGCTTACACTAAAAAGGGCTACAAGCTGTGTCCATAGACTGACAAATCAATAACATTTAATGATTTTTGCAGTTCACAACAAGCGAAAATGATTTTCAAGAGGGGACTGCCAGAGGAGACATTGTTTTTCTGTTGAAAGTGGGACATTTTTCACAATAGGATTTTACATAGTTATATTACTTTACCAACCTCTCTCGCATTTTCCCCCTGGTTGCATGGGGCTTCCACTATAGCCTTCTGCGCACCTGTAACAGAAGAGGTCATTTCTCAGCGTTAAGCATCAAGCTAAAACCCACATTTCTTATTTATGATTTAGTTAGAAAGCAAATTATTGATCTTATACGTCTGGGTAATAGACACCTGCACACCATAGGTGTGTGCAGCATACTGCATTAGCTTGTGCACCCACTGTAATTCTGCACTATATAGATAGATAGATAGATAGATAGATAGATAGAGATAGATAGATAGATAGATAGATACACACATTTTATATATATATATATACACAAACATTATATAAATATATATATATATATATATACACACACACATTATATATATAAACACATTATATATATATACACACACACACATTATATATATATATATATATATATATATATATATATATATATACACACACATTATATACATACACACACACATTATATATATATATATATATATATATATACACACACACATTATATATATACACACACACATTATATATATATTTATATATATATATATATATATATATATATATATACACACACACATTATATATATATATACACACACACACATTACAGGGAGTGCAGAATTATTAGGCAAATGAGTATTTTGACCACATCATCCTCTTTATGCATGTTGTCTTACTCCAAGCTGTATAGGCTCGAAAGCCTACTACCAATTAAGCATATTAGGTGATGTGCATCTCTGTAATGAGAAGGGGTGTGGTCTAATGACATCAACACCCTATATCAGGTGTGCATAATTATTAGGCAACTTCCTTTCCTTTGGCAAAATGGGTCAAAAGAAGGACTTGACAGGCTCAGAAAAGTCAAAAATAGTGAGATATCTTGCAGAGGGATGCAGCACTCTTAAAATTGCAAAGCTTCTGAAGCGTGATCATCGAACAATCAAGCGTTTCATTCAAAATAGTCAACAGGGTCGTAAGAAGCGTGTGGAAAAACCAAGGCGCAAAATAACTGCCCATGAACTGAGAAAAGTCAAGCGTGCAGCTGCCAAGATGCCACTTGCCACCAGTTTGGCCATATTTCAGAGCTGCAACATCACTGGAGTGCCCAAAAGCACAAGGTGTGCAATACTCAGAGACATGGCCAAGGTAAGAAAGGCTGAAAGACGACCACCAATGAACAAGACACACAAGCTGAAACGTCAAGACTGAGCCAAGAAATATCTCAAGACTGATTTTTCTAAGGTTTTATGGACTGATGAAATGAGAGTGAGTCTTGATGGGCCAGATGGATGGGCCCGTGGCTGGATTGGTAAAGGGCAGAGAGCTCCAGTCCGACTCAGACGCCAGCAAGGTGGAGGTGGAGTACTGGTTTGGGCTGGTATCATCAAAGATGAGCTTGTGGGGCCTTTTCGGGTTGAGGATGGAGTCAAGCTCAACTCCCAGTCCTACTGCCAGTTTCTGGAAGACACCTTCTTCAAGCAGTGGTACAGGAAGAAGTCTGCATCCTTCAAGAAAAACATGATTTTCATGCAGGACAATGCTCCATCACACGCATCCAAGTACTCCACAGCGTGGCTGGCAAGAAAGGGTATAAAAGAAGAAAATCTAATGACATGGCCTCCTTGTTCACCTGATCTGAACCCCATTGAGAACCTGTGGTCCATCATCAAATGTGAGATTTACAAGGAGGGAAAACAGTACACCTCTCTGAACAGTGTCTGGGAGGCTGTGGTTGCTGCTGCACGCAATGTTGATGGTGAACAGATCAAAACACTGACAGAATCCATGGATGGCAGGCTTTTGAGTGTCCTTGCAAAGAAAGGTGGCTATATTGGTCACTGATTTGTTTTTGTTTTGTTTTTTAATGTCAGAAATGTATATTTGTGAATGTTGAGATGTTATATTGGTTTCACTGGTAAAAATAAATAATTGAAATGGGTATATATTTGTTTTTTGTTAAGTTGCCTAATAATTATGCACAGTAATAGTCACCTGCACACACAGATATCCCCCTAAAATAGCTAAAACTAAAAACAAACTAAAAACTACTTCCAAAAATATTCAGCTTTGATATTAATGAGTTTTTTGGGTTCATTGAGAACATGGTTGTTGTTCAATAATAAAATTAATCCTCAAAAATACAACTTGCCTAATAATTCTGCACTCCCTGTATAGATATATACACACACACACATTATATATATATATACACACACACACACAGTATATATATATATATATATATATATATACACACACACACACAGTATATATATATATATATATACACACACATTATATACATACACACACATTATATATATATATATATATATATATATATATATACACACACACACATATTATATATATATATATATACACACACACCCACACATTATATATATATATATATATATATATATATATACACACACACACATATTATATATATATATATATACACACACACCCACACATTATATATATATATATATATATATATATATAAATATACACACACACACATTATATATATATATATATATATATATATATATACACACACACATTATAAACTAACTATTTATATAATATTGCACTGATTCTATTTCCCACTAAACTGCTGTGCCACTTACTTCTCACAACGGCGCCCAGTATAACCAGGAAGACAGTTATCACATGTAGGTTGTCGATCTGTATCCAAGAAGCAGGTATCAGAGAACCTAACAAAAACATAGTCACCATTACAAGTAGGACAGTTTATACACAGCTCATAAACACAAACTTTTAGCCTACAACAGCAATGTTATCAAATCTCGCCAGGGCCACATTAAACACTGCAGCGTTTTCTACACCGAAAGCTGATTTGTGAAGTGTGATAGTAAAAAAAACACAAAAACTGGTCACGGCCGCTCACGATCATGTAAAGATTCAGCTAAAAAAGTTAGTGCACATTTAGCTATGGCTTTTTTTCTCTATATATTATGAATCTGACAAAAGTATTTTTATTTTAATGTTTGTCTATGTCACCTATTTATTAAGTCAAACATGCTGCATAGGTTTGTATAATGTCATTACAAAAGGACAAAAACAGTAGGTATGCTTGCACTGATCAAGAGAAATTGTAGTTTGACTTTTGCACAAATGTAGAACTTTGTTATAAACATTGTTGCAAACACTGCTGCCATATAGTGCACAAGACACGTGCACACTCCTGAGCCTACTTGAGTATGCTTTTAGGAAAAGGAGCTAAGTTTCAAGAAAGGAGATTAAGAGAAAGGTAAAACTGATAAATTGGAAAACAGAATTTATGTTTACCTGATAAATTACTTTCTCCAACGGTGTGTCCGGTCCACGGCGTCATCCTTACTTGTGGGATATTCTCTTCCCCAACAGGAAATGGCAAAGAGCCCAGCAAAGCTGGTCACATGATCCCTCCTAGGCTCCGCCTACCCCAGTCATTCGACCGACGTTAAGGAGGAATATTTGCATAGGAGAAACCATATGTTACCGTGGTGACTGTAGTTAAAGAAAATAAATTATCAGACCTGATTAAAAAAAAACCAGGGCGGGCCGTGGACCGGACACACCGTTGGAGAAAGTAATTTATCAGGTAAACATAAATTCTGTTTTCTCCAACATAGGTGTGTCCGGTCCACGGCGTCATCCTTACTTGTGGGAACCAATACCAAAGCTTTAGGACACGGATGAAGGGAGGGAGCAAATCAGGTCACCTAAATGGAAGGCACCACGGCTTGCAAAACCTTTCTCCCAAAAATAGCCTCAGAAGAAGCAAAAGTATCAAATTTGTAAAATTTAGAAAAAGTGTGCAGTGAAGACCAAGTCGCTGCCTTACATATCTGATCAACAGAAGCCTCGTTCTTGAAGGCCCATGTGGAAGCCACAGCCCTAGTGGAGTGAGCTGTGATTCTTTCAGGAGGCTGCCGTCCGGCAGTCTCATAAGCCAATCGGATAATGCTTTTAATCCAGAAGGAGAGAGAGGTAGAAGTTGCTTTTTGACCTCTCCGTTTACCAGAATAAACAACAAACAAAGACAAAGTTTGTCTGAAATCCTTAGTAGCTGCTAAGTAAAATTTGAGAGCACGAACTACATCCAAGTTGCGCAACAAACGTTCCTTCTTTGAAACTGGATTAGGACACAAAGAAGGCACAACTATCTCCTGGTTAATGTTTTTGTTAGAAACAACTTTTGGAAGAAAACCAGGTTTAGTACGCAAAACCACCTTATCTGCATGGAACACCAGATAAGGAGAAGAACACTGCAGAGCAGATAATTCTGAAACTCTTCTAGCAGAAGAAATTGCAACCAAAAACAAAACTTTCCAAGATAATAACTTAATATCAACGGAATGTAAGGGTTCAAACGGAACCCCCTGAAGAACTGAAAGAACTAGGTTGAGACTCCAAGGAGGAGTCAAAATTTTTTAAACAGGCTTGATTCTAACCAGAGCCTGAACAAAGGCTAGAACATCTGGCACAGCTGCCAGCTTTTTGTGAAGTAACACAGACAAGGCAGAAATCTGTCCCATCAAGGAACTTGCAGATAATCCTTTTTCCAATCCTTCTCGAAGGAAGGATAGACTCTTAGGAATCTTAACCTTGTCCCAAGGGAATCCTGCAGATTCACACCAACAGATATACCAAATTATGTGGTAATTTTTCTGGTTACAGGCTTTCAGGCCTGAACAAGAGTATTAATAACAGAATCTGAGAACCCTCGCTTTGATAAGATCAAGCGTTCAATCTCCAAGCAGTCAGCTGGAGTGGGTCGAACGGACCTAGAACAAGAAGGTCTCGTCTCAAAGGTAGCTTCCATGGTGGAGCCGATGACATATTCACCAGATCTGCATACCAAGTCCTGCGTGGCCACGCAGGAGCTATCAAAATCACCGACGCCCTCTCCTGATTGATCCTGGCTACCAGCCTGGGGATAACAGGAAACGGCAAAGAGAATGACTGGGGTAGGCGGAGCCTAGGAGGGATCATGTGACCAGCTTTGCTGGGCTCTTTGCCATTTCCTGTTGGGGAAGAGAATATCCCACAAGTAAGGATGACGCCGTGGACCGGACACACCTATGTTGGAGAAAGTTTTCTTTTTTTCTATCTAAATAATTAATATTTATTTTTGACTTCCATGGTCTCTTAAACACCCTAGCACAGGGTCATCAACCGTGGCTCTCCAGAGGTTTTAAAACTACATTTCCCATGATGCTCAGCCAGCTTAAAGTGTCTGAGCATCATGGGTAATGTAGTTCCAAAACCTTTGGAGAGCCAAGGTTGATGGCCCCTGCGCCTACCACAACCATTCAAAATGAAAACTGTATGTTTAAGAAGCTTTGCAGACTCACCTTCGCTGGGGGTCAATATGTGGGCAGGGGCACGGCTGGCAGGCGTTCGGAACACCTTTGGTTGGATCTCCAAAGAATCCAGCTTTGCATTTATTGCACTGAGGCCCTTCTGTATTGTGCTGACAGTTCTTAAGTAAAAATAAAATTATTAACAATGCTGTAATATCCTCCGATACAGACAGCAACCATTTAGAGCATGACATTTTAACACGAGCGATGTTGTTATGCTATGTGTTAGACCCCTGCAAAGGAGATAATCACTTAAACTCTGCTGATCCAATCAGAGCTGGGTTGTGCGACTAGCAGTGGCAGTTTCTGCTCAGGACCGGCAGTGCTCTGGGACTTTAAAGGGATATGAAAGTCAAAATAAACTTGCATGATTCAGATAGAGCATTTTAAGACACTTTTAAATTCACTTTTATTTTCAAATGTGTTTCATTCTCTTGGTATCCCTTGTTGAAAAATAATATGCACATATCCTATACTAGTGGCAGCTAAGTGCTGATTGGTACCTGCACACATTTGTCTCTTGTGATTGGCTAACTAGATGTGTTCAGCTAGCTGCCAGTAGTGCAATGTTGTTCCTTCAGCAAAGGATAACAAGAGAATGAAGCAAATTGTATAATAGGAGTCAATTGGAAAGTTGTTTAACATTGTATGTTCTATCCAAATCGTGAAAGAAAATTTTGGGTTTTCCCGTCCTTTTAAGTATATGTTTAACCCCTTGGTGGGAGTTAAACACATAGCATTAAAGTGTCAATAGTGTTAATATTACACACTCTAAAGGATTAGAGCAGGTAAATTTAACACTATAATGGTCCCCAAAATATTACATAGCTTTAATATGTGCTGTGTTAACAATGATGGGTGTGCTACCCCATCCCTCAAAGGGCCACCAGCACTAAATATGTAGGGCAGAACATACAAATCCAGCTAATTTAGCATGATATATTTAATTCCACATAAATGTATTAATTAATGAAGGCGAAACAATATTCTATTATACATTTATGATTATTTTGCTTGCTTTTGCTGTAAAATATCTTACATTGTTGTACATTGTACTTGTCCCATCTCCCTAAACAGAATGAGCACAGCTTTGCATACAACACAGTGATTGTTTAGAACAGTGGGCCACAACCATGATTGGCATCTTAAGTAGAGAAGCAGAATTTCCCCAATAATAGCAAGCAAAATAAAAAAGTAATGTATAATAATATCCTGATAAAATAATAATGTATATTGCAACCTTGTTTGATTTTCATTTATTAATTAAAACACGTATGTGGAATTACGTTTTTAGTTTAAAGTAATGGTAAACTGTCCCCATAATAAAATTACATCCGGAATGTTGGTGATATTTTAGATGGAGTTTAATTTATCAGATGTAATGAAAAAGCGCTATAACTTACTTTTTAATATAGATATAAAATTCGAATACCCCGCGCTCTGCCGCCCACTTCATAAGTAAATTTTCATGTGAGCTAAATATTTAAATTGTTGTCCAATCAGCGATTTCCCCATATGGCACTATTGTTGTAGCTAGAGTGCTGATTGGAGAACAATTTAAACCTTTTGCTCATAGAAAAATTGACTTTTGAAGTGGGCGGAGCAGTGCGGGGTATTTGAATTGTATATCTATATTAAAAAGTAAGTTATAGCGCATCTTCATTACAACTGATGAATTAAAGGGACACTGAACCCAAATCTTTCTTTCATGATTCAGATACAGCATGAAATTTTAAGCAACTTTCTAATTTACTTATATTGTCCATTTTTCTTTGTTCTCTTGCTGTCTTTATTTTAAAAGCAGGAATGTAAATCTTAGCAACCAGCCCATTTTAGGTTCAGCACCATGGATAGTGCTTGCTTATTGGAGGCTTACATTTACCCACCAATAAGCAAGCATAACCCAGGTTCTCAACCAAAAATGGGCCGGCTCCTATGCATCACATTCCTGCTTTTTAAATAAAGATAGCAAGAGAACGAAGAAAAATTGATAATAGGAGTAAATTAGAAAGTTGCTTAAAATTGCATGCTCTATCTGAATCATGAAAGAAAAATTTTGGGTTTAGTGTCCCTTTAAACTCGATATAAAATATCACTAACATTCCTGATCTGATTTTATATAAGGGGAGAGTGTACCATCACTTTAATGTCTATTAAATCAAAAAACTTCCTAGTGCTAAGGTGGAGAGATGCATGTTTTTCTCACCAGGCAGTAGCCAGTCACTGTATCGCAAGAGCTGGCATGGTTGTTGCAATTGCAGCCAGAGCATGTACCAAGGAATGGACCTTCAGGAACCCTCTCAAACTGTGCAGCGCAGACCTCACATGAAAGCCCGGAGTAGCCCACAGGACACCTGGAAAACAAAGGACCATCATTCACTGTAAAGATGTGGTAGGTACAGCTCCTAGGTCTTATCTCGTGCTTTGAAACTGCCTCTTTCAACAGCTAGATTCAAAAAGATGTAGCGCATGCGCACACGCATGTTTTACAAAAATATGTATCAAATCCAATGCTTGCTGTCATTTTTATTAATATAGCAATGCAACAACCACATTCTTTAGTGCATGCATATGGCTGTGTATTGTATGCTAATATAAAAATCAGTGCTAACCATACAAATCATTGTATCTTTGCACTGATAGCCACATGAAAGGTTGCTATTTGCCATGTATTCATTTTTTATAGAAACCAATATTTTATATCAAAATAAAAACCTGCAGAATTGCCCCGTCTTATGCTGCTGTCTTTTTATGTGCCCCGTTGCTTACACTAAAGATCTACAGCAAGCAGATGGAGAACTTTTGTAGCATGATTAAGCACTGATTTGTGACACGCTACACATCCGCATGTTTTTTTGAATAGCAATTCCAGATAATAAATTTGCATGATGTGTTAAAAATTGCTAGCCCATATTGTTTACTGCAACATTCTACACGTTTGTGCTGTGTACTGACAACATATGCTTGTTATTTCTGTAGATATTTCTGATTTTGAATAATGAGTGACTGTGTTTGTAATAGATTTCATGTGGATTTGTTTCTACACTTGGTTTGCATAGAGCACATTACCTGCATTCCTCCACATCTATTGCAAGTCCCAGCTGAGTATATTCCACAGAAGTTGTGTCCATGACAATGTCACTGATACCAACACTGGCCATTTTGTTGTCATATACTGTCTGGATCATGATGCTTTCCAAGTTCTGTAGGGTCATCAGAAGGTCCTCTCTGGTCACTGGAGATCCAGATTCATGTTGCCAGTTTTCCTAAGGAAAAACCAGATCAGGAAACAGAGAATTCCAACAGCTAACAGTGAGGCTGCTGGGTGGTAAGAACCATACTCATAATCATAGAAGTAGACCAGACAAGGACTATGCAAACTGGGTGAATATTTTTTTGCTGTTTTTTAGCCTCAGTTTTTATGCAGCATAGACGCAGAATTGTGACTGAATACTCTTACTATATGTTATTTTGTCTCCATTAAATATAGTTTGTTATTTTCACGTACTGTAAGTGTATGAATGCAGTTAACGTACTGTGTGATTTTTAATCCAACCTTTAAAATTACAATGCATATGTTTTTTTAACACCATGTGTGGTTATTTACCTCTTTATCTGACCACCCATATCCCAAGTTAATTGAACACAAGGTGGGTCTTACAGGCAATAAGAAGCCACGCCTATATGTCGGTTCCTCACCCTTTATTACCACTGAGCTGAAGGCAAACGCAGCAAATTACATAAATAATGCATAATTATATCTGCAGAAAGCCCCACTCACTTCTGTGAACTGAATCTTCCTTTGATTCAGAACGGATGGTTGAGTTACTGTCTGAACACGATAAGTCAGTCTTTGTCCATTTCCTACAAGAATCACATCCGTCTTTCTCACAGGTTCAGATTGACCTCTTGTCAGCCCATAGCGAATGTTGTAACTGAGAAATCCTCCATAGGAGTCAACCTAAAAGATCGTTTCCGGCAAAAGTAGAAGAACCAGTTATCAAAATGGACACAACCAGAAAATCTTTATAAAATTGTTCAAGTTCTGATCATTTCAATGTATTCAAAATTACATCAAGAAAAATTTAAACTTTACAGTATATAACAGATAAATAATCTCCACTGTTCAAAATCCTAAATCATACAATATATTTTACAAACCCAGGGCAGTGAAACGTGCGTCTGGAGTTTTTCGCTCCCTATCCTTACTCTAACGCTAAGTAATTTTGTTGTTTATTATTGGTGTTATCATTTGGTTTTCAGTTGTCAGTGCCCACCCAGGTCCTTCACCTTTTTTATAAAACTACTGTGTTTTCCACCGACAGTTTAGCCAGCTCGCTAACCCATATTTGGCTCTATGTGAGCTTTAATAATCACTGGGTAGGCTGTCGCATAGGGATCTTTTCAGTCGGTGGATGGATAATAGTGGTTAATCTGAAGCTAATTTATACTGGGACTGTCCTCACTGGTTGTTGATTGATATATGTGTTGGCTTATACAATTTAGTTAGGATGGGAAGTGGAATATTCTTTTATATGTTTTAATTGTCACCTTTTAAATTTTAAAGGATTTTATTTGTGTACAATTAAAATTTATTTTTTAATCCCTTGCTCTTAAAATGGGATGTAATTGTTAATATCATATTGATTACTTCAGTGAGTGCTGTATATAGGTGTCACTGTGTTTTGTATTTTCAAAATAGACACAACTAGAAAATCTTTATAAAATGGTTTAAGATCTGAAAATTCCAATGTATTTAAACTTTCATCAAGAAAAAGCTCAACTTTACAGTATATAACAGATAAATAATTCTCACTGTTCAAAATCTTAAAACAGATAATGTAACAGAGAAATTGGCTGTTATTAAATTGTATCGGATACATAATCAAAGCATATTTGCCCATCTGTGTTTTCTATGTTACTTTACCCGACAGGCTAATTCCATGTTATTTATGATGAGTATAAGGATTTGTGCTAAAAGTCACCAGTTGGGATACCGGGACATTTCCTGGCGGGCTGGTGGGTCACCATCAATGCAGAGCCACATCCTTGCTCAGGGAGGTCACAGAGCGACCCTTGTGTGCATGTGTATCGCATTTCGTCTAGGCTGTTCTGCTCCTAACGAGTGTGTGGGGGCCTGTGGTTGCAGAAAAGTGGCCCTAGGCAAGGTATGGGGGTGAAAGCAGGGCCGAGGGGGCTGTTGCCGGGGGTGTGTGCTAGGGCTGTTCTTCAAACATGTCCAGGGCCAGTCTGATTTCCCAGTCCAGCTCTGATAAAAATTTTAGCTAGACTTTCATATGTGGCAAGTTTCAGTTAACTTTTGAGTTTCACACTAAAACTCAAGTTATTTAATTCATATATTCATATTGAGCCATCCATAAATATGGTTATTTTATTTTCATCCATTAGTAAAGGCATATAAAAAAATACAATATAAAAATACATTTTCTATCGTCCTAAAACCCAATGAATAAATTCCACCAACAAATTAATATAATGTGTGTTAAGCATAGCCTCTTATTTAATTATAACACCAGGTATCTGTGCAAGAGGTGATCGATCCAATGGAATCTCACCTTATTCCCTAAGAACTGAGAAGGAAGAGTCCAAAATGAATCATGACTGAGAAACCGGCGAGAAAGATCAACCAACTGGAACTCCCCCTCAAGTGGATCAATTTGCAGCTGATTGGATGATAGTGGAGGGATCCCCTGGTGGGAAGGCACTGACACATTTACACCTGAAGGACAAATAGTAACTCATTATTATTATTTATTTATAAAATATCAACAAATTATAAGCATTACAACATTGTTTATGTGCCTGCAGAGAAAAAAAAAATCAAAGACATGTACCCTAAACAGGACCCTGCCAATGAGTTACATTTGTTGTAAACTATATTATGTGAGATCATCTACTATTCTACAGGTGGACTTACATTTACACTAGTTTCCTTCAGTACATATTTTGGCTTCAGAATTATTGTTGAGATAGGAAATCTCTAATTATCATACACACTTACATAACACACACGACTAAATAGGATACGTTGAAAGTGAAACCATTCAAAGCTATGGATTGTAACAGATGATAGCAACAGATAGAATGTGATTTAAGGAATAAAGTCAAGTCATGTATATTGTCTGTACCTTTGAAATCATCTGGTACATCAAATCGGAGGCGGATTTGGTTTCTGTAACGTGTACTTTGCTGGCAGACCTTGGTTACACCAAAGCAGAAGCAGGGAATGCACTTAGAGGTGGCTTCAACATGAAAGCTGCCTTCAGGACAAGGACCTAAAATCAGAGGTTTATTATTTCATGCTGTATTAGAGACAAAGATAACACAATGAATATTCATATATTGTTCATACAATATCCTCAGCACTAGTCTTAAAAAACAAAAAGAATAAGCACCATCTATTTACAGAAGGCCGTGTTAAATAAAATAAATAAATAAATAATTTTAAAAATATTACAATTCAGGGACCACAGACAGTCTCAGAAGTTTTGATCACCAAAGGGGATTAATTATGGACATCAACCACAATTTACTAAGATGAACTATTTTGCATGCCCTAAGCTTACCTCTAGTTGGTTTTAATATCAACACTCCATCTGGAATTCCGAAGACCATGCCCTTGGCATTGATTGCTTCACAGGTGTATGCCCCTTGGTCAGCCTCTTTTACATCCCGAATTGTCAGTATGCCTTGTCCACTCTCACTGGTCATGGACACTCTGGTATAAAGAGAGCAGCAAATTTTATTAAATTAGGATCTAGTACCCATGCTGCTGTTTGTCTTGGACATGATAAATGACAGCTCTAACCTCTTGCTTGTGGGAATATTTCCCCAATTGAGCCTCCAGGTAATTATGGGAGTTGGCACTCCGACGGCCACGCATGTAAAACGCACCGTCTCTCCACGGGAAGCCATAATGCTCTCCTCGGGTGGAGTGATGACTTGGGGTGGAGCTAATAGGAAAAATCAAAGCAGAACAATGTTTATCATTAGCAGGATATTGTCTATAAACTGTCAACATAAATGGCTGCCCATCTGCATTTACAAACTGTCATTGAATTTGTAGCAAGGCTGTAGTACGATTTGTAATACAAACAACAAAAAACTCAAGATGATTGAACCACACAATTTTCTGCAATATGTTTGGAAAGAAAAGCCAGATGGTGATAGCCACTTACTGCAGCCAATTTCATCGGAACGGTCAGGGCAGTCTGCCTCTTCATCGCATTGATAGCTGGCTGGGATACATGTCCTAGACTGGACACACACAAACTGCTCTGGGGAACATGTGTCGGTTGGTCCTTTTGTGGCTGCACAGAATTAAAAGTGATTGTCAGAAGTGGTAGTAAAAGGGTTAGTTCTTAATAAATAGCTTTGTCCAGCACGGCCAGATGACTAACCAGATTTTGCAACACTAGATCCCGGGGGAAGTAAATAAGGAGAAATACAGAATGTGTTTTATAAAAGCAAACCTGACAAGAGACTCTAGAAATATGTTACTCTGAACTTCAAATGACGTTAAAAAAACAACTTTTAAAGGGACTTGAAAGGCAAAATGTAACTTTCATGGTTCAGCTAGAGTCAGTCGTTACTGGCAGTGGTTTGCATATGATCTAGACCTATGTATGTGACTAAGGGTACATTATATTATATTATACAGAGACAGGAGTCCTATGTCACCTGAGTGTTGTCTGATCATTTCATCCACATTTAAAAATGGACATTACAATCTAACTATATTTCATGCACCTCCCTCTAATTATAGGTGCTGCCATTTTGGAACCTAAATTTCACTGCAGGTATCTGAAGGAGAGTTACTGCACATGTGCAAACACGTCAGCACTGGAATGTAGTGAGATTTCAACATGGAAAGAGTGAGGCTGGGAACAAACTCAATACTATGCTTATAAAATGTAGTTAGTGTTTAATGTCCCTTTAATTCAAGTCCTTTCTTCTTGCTGTGCTAGATGTGTCCTCTGGCCCCATCTGATGATAGTTCTGAAACCCTAGCTCTGTCCATACTAGCAGAGACGACATAGATGCAGTGCAATGAACCAACTACACCTGGCACCCAGACAGAAAAGGAAAACTCACGGCAGTTCAGCTCGTCAGATCCGTCACCGCAGTCATTATCACCATCACATCTCCAGAGTTTCAGTGCACAGCGTCCATTCTGACATTTAAATTCATTGGGCTCACAAGGAGAAGGCGTTCCTTAGGCAGAGACATAATGTGTGTGTTAGAAAATGAACCAATATAGGGTCACTAAAGAAAAGAGTCTGTGAACTATTGGGAACTCATCCTAGAAATCCCTCCCTTTCTAAACCTTTGCTAAAAGCCAGCACTCTCATAGCTTTAATAATTACATATTGTAACCTAACTCTGCAAAAAGCTGCACTCCTGATAATGATAATGTGATTGCACTCTGTTGTAGAGAGATCACTATCACTGTGCCCACTTATGTCTACTTATAGAGAAACGGATGTTACTAAATCCACATGTGGAGAGATAGCTGTCACTGTGTTCACTTGAGGAGAGTCTGCAGTCATTATGTGTGCTTATGGAGATACTGCTGTCACTGTGTGTAGTTCTAAAGAGACGGCTATCATTATGTGCACTTGTAAAGAGACGGCTATCATTATGTGCACTTGTAGAGAGACGGCTATCATTATGTGCACTTGCAAAGAGACGGCTATCATTATGTGCACTTGCAAAGAGACGGCTATCATTATGTGCACTTGCAAAGAGACGGCTATCATTATGTGCACTTGTAAAGAGACGGCTATCATTATGTGCACTTGCAAAGAGACGGCTATCATTATGTGCACTTGTAGAGAGACGACTATCATTATGTGCACTTGTAGAGAGACGGCTATCATTATGTGCACTTGTAAAGAGACGGCTATCATTATGTGCACTTGCAAAGAGACGGCTATCATTATGTGCACTTGTAAAGAGACGGCTATCATTATGTGCACTTGCAAAGAGACGGCTATCATTATGTGCACTTGTAAAGAGACGGCTATCATTATGTGCACTTGTAAAGAGACGGCTATCATTATGTGCACTTGCAAAGAGACGGCTATCATTATGTGCACTTGTAAAGAGACGGCTATCATTATGTGCACTTGCAAAGAGACGGCTATCATTATGTGCACTTGTAAAGAGACGGCTATCATTATGTGCACTTGCAAAGAGACGGCTATCATTATGTGCACTTGCAAAGAGACGGCTATCATTATGTGCACTTGTAGAGAGACGGCTATCATTATGTGCACTTGCAAAGAGACGGCTATCATTATGTGCACTTGCAAAGAGACGGCTATCATTATGTGCACTTGCAAAGAGACGGCTATCATTATGTGCACTTGCAGAGAGACGGCTATCATTATGTGCACTTGTAGAGAGACGGCTATCATTATGTGCACTTGTAAAAGAGACGGCTATCATTATGTGCACTTGCAGAGAGACGGCTATCATTATGTGCACTTGTAGAGAGACGGCTATCATTATGTGCACTTGTAAAAGAGACGGCTATCATTATGTGCACTTTTAGAGAGATTGCCATATGTATACAGACTGCTATCACTTGTGGAGAAACTGATATCAATATGTGCAATAGCAAATAAACCCTTGACACTATGTGCAGTGGCTGAAAGTTAGCTATCATTAAGTGTACTATTATAGAGACTGCTATCACGATGTGTAGTTCTAAAGAGATTGCTATCACAATGTGTAATAGTGGAGAGATTGCTATCACAATGTGTACTAGTGGAGAGAGTTATCACAATGTGTACTTTTGGAGAGATTGCTATCACAATGTGTACTAGTGGAGAGAGTTATCACAATGTGTAATAGTGGAGAGAGTTATCACAATGTGTAATAGTGGAGAGATTGCTATCACAATGTGTACTAGTGGAGAGAGTTATCACAATGTGTACTTTTGGAGAGACTGCTATCACAATGTGTACTAGTGGAGAGAGTTATCACAATGTGTACTTTTGGAGAGACTGCTATCACAATGTGTACTAGTGGAGAGAGTTATCACAATGTGTACTTTTGGAGAGACTGCTATCACAATGTGTACTAGTGGAGAGAGTTATCACAATGTGTACTTTTGGAGAGAGTTATCACAATGTGTACTTTTGGAGAGACTGCTATCACAATGTGTACTAGTGGAGAGAGTTATCACAATGTGTACTAGTGGAGAGAGTTATCACAATGTGTACTAGTGGAGAGAGTTATCACAATGTGTACTAGTGGAGAGAGTTATCACAATGTGTACTAGTGGAGAGAGTTATCACAATGTGTACTAGTGGAGAGAGTTATCACAATGTGTACTTTTGGAGAGAGTTATCACAATGTGTACTAGTGGAGAGAGTTATCACAATGTGTACTTTTGGAGAGACTGCTATCACAATGTGTACTAGTGGAGAGAGTTATCACAATGTGTACTTTTGGAGAGACTGCTATCACAATGTGTACTAGTGGAGAGAGTTATCACAATGTGTACTTTTGGAGAGACTGCTATCACAATGTGTACTAGTGGAGAGAGTTATCACAATGTGTACTTTTGGAGAGATTGCTATCACAATGTGTACTTTTGGAGAGAGTTATCACAATGTGTACTAGTGGAGAGAGTTATCACAATGTGTACTTTTGGAGAGAGTTATCACAATGTGTACTTTTGGAGAGACTGCTATCACAATGTGTACTAGTGGAGAGAGTTATCACAATGTGTACTAGTGGAGAGAGTTATCACAATGTGTACTAGTGGAGAGATTGCTATCACAATGTGTACTAGTGGAGAGAGTTATCACAATGTGTACTAGTGGAGAGAGTTATCACAATGTGTACTAGTGGAGAGAGTTATCACAATGTGTACTTTTGGAGAGAGTTATCACAATGTGTACTTTTGGAGAGACTGCTATCACAATGTGTACTTTTGGAGAGAGTTATCACAATGTGTACTTTTGGAGAGACTGCTATCACAATGTGTACTTTTGGAGAGAGTTATCACAATGTGTACTTTTGGAGAGAGTTATCACAATGTGTACTTTTGGAGAGACTGCTATCACAATGTGTACTAGTGGAGAGATTGCTATCACAATGTGTACTAGTGGAGAGATTGCTATCACAATGTGTACTAGTGGAGAGAGTTATCACAATGTGTACTAGTGGAGAGAGTTATCACAATGTGTACTAGTGGAGAGAGTTATCACAATGTGTACTAGTGGAGAGAGTTATCACAATGTGTACTAGTGAAGAGATTGCTATCACAATGTGTACTAGTGGAGAGATTGCTATCACAATGTGTACTAGTGGAGAGAGTTATCACAATGTGTACTAGTGGAGAGAGTTATCACAATGTGTACTAGTGGAGAGAGTTATCACAATGTGTACTAGTGGAGAGAGTTATCACAATGTGTACTAGTGAAGAGATTGCTATCACAATGTGTACTAGTGAAGAGATTGCTATCACAATGTGTACTAGTGAAGAGATTGCTATCACAATGTGTACTAGTGGAGAGATTGCTATCACAATGTGTACTAGTGAAGAGAGTTATCACAATGTGTACTTTTGGAGAGACTGCTATCACAATGTGTACTTTTGGAGAGACTGCTATCACAATGTGTACTAGTGAAGAGACTGCTATCACAATGTGTACTAGTGAAGAGAGTTATCACAATGTGTACTAGTGGAGAGAGTTATCACAATGTGTACTAGTGAAGAGAGTTATCACAATGTGTACTAGTGGAGAGAGTTATCACAATGTGTACTAGTGAAGAGAGTTATCACAATGTGTACTAGTGGAGAGAGTTATCACAATGTGTACTAGTGAAGAGAGTTATCACAATGTGTACTTTTGGAGAGAGCTATCACAATGTGTACTAGTGAAGAGAGTGCTATCACAATGTGTACTTTTGGAGAGAGCTATCACAATGTGTACTAGTGAAGAGAGTGCTATCACAATGTGTACTAGTGAAGAGAGTGCTATCACAATGTGTACTAGTGAAGAGAGTTATCACAATGTGTACTAGTGGAGAGAGTTATCACAATGTGTACTAGTGGAGAGAGTTATCACAATGTGTACTAGTGGAGAGAGTTATCACAATGTGTACTAGTGGAGAGAGTTATCACAATGTGTACTAGTGGAGAGAGTTATCACAATGTGTACTAGTGGAGAGATTGCTATCACAATGTGTACTAGTGGAGAGAGTTATCACAATGTGTACTAGTGGAGAGACTGCTATCACAATGTGTACTAGTGGAGAGATTGCTATCACAATGTGTACTAGTGGAGAGAGTTATCACAATGTGTACTAGTGGAGAGACTGCTATCACAATGTGTACTAGTGAAGAGAGTGCTATCACAATGTGTACTAGTGAAGAGAGTTATCACAATGTGTACTAGTGGAGAGAGCTATCACAATGTGTACTAGTGGAGAGATTGCTATCACAATGTGTACTAGTGGAGAGAGTTATCACAATGTGTACTTTTGGAGAGACTGCTATCACAATGTGTACTAGTGGAGAGAGTTATCACAATGTGTACTAGTGGAGAGAGTTATCACAATGTGTACTAGTGGAGAGATTGCTATCACAATGTGTACTAGTGGAGAGATTGCTATCACAATGTGTACTAGTGGAGAGAGTTATCACAATGTGTACTAGTGGAGAGAGTTATCACAATGTGTACTAGTGGAGAGATTGCTATCACAATGTGTACTAGTGGAGAGAGTTATCACAATGTGTACTAGTGGAGAGAGTTATCACAATGTGTACTAGTGGAGAGAGTTATCACAATGTGTACTAGTGGAGAGAGTTATCACAATGTGTACTAGTGGAGAGAGTTATCACAATGTGTACTAGTGGAGAGAGTTATCACAATGTGTACTAGTGGAGAGAGTTATCACAATGTGTACTAGTGGAGAGATTGCTATCACAATGTGTACTAGTGGAGAGAGTTATCACAATGTGTACTAGTGGAGAGAGTTATCACAATGTGTACTAGTGGAGAGATTGCTATCACAATGTGTACTAGTGGAGAGAGCTATCACAATGTGTACTAGTGGAGAGAGTTATCACAATGTGTACTTTTGGAGAGTGCTATCACAATGTGTACTAGTGGAGAGAGTTATCACAATGTGTACTAGTGAAGAGAGTTATCACAATGTGTACTAGTGGAGAGAGTTATCACAATGTGTACTAGTGGAGAGAGTTATCACAATGTGTACTAGTGGAGAGAGTTATCACAATGTGTACTAGTGAAGAGAGTTATCACAATGTGTACTAGTGGAGAGAGTTATCACAATGTGTACTAGTGAAGAGAGCTATCACAATGTGTACTAGTGGAGAGAGTTATCACAATGTGTACTAATGAAGAGACTGCTATCACAATGTGTACTTTTGGAGAGACTGCTATCACAATGTGTACTAGTGGAGAGAGTTATCACAATGTGTACTAGTGAAGAGATTGCTATCACAATGTGTACTAGTGAAGAGACTGCTATCACAATGTGTACTAATGAAGAGACTGCTATCACAATGTGTACTTTTGGAGAGACTGCTATCACAATGTGTACTTTTGGAGAGACTGCTATCACAATGTGTACTAGTGGAGAGAGTTATCACAATGTGTACTAGTGGAGAGAGTTATCACAATGTGTACTAGTGAAGAGACTGCTATCACAATGTGTACTAGTGGAGAGATTGCTATCACAATGTGTACTAGTGGAGAGATTGCTATCACAATGTGTACTAGTGGAGAGACTGCTATCACAATGTGTACTTTTGGAGAGACTGCTATCACAATGTGTACTAGTGGAGAGAGTTATCACAATGTGTACTAGTGGAGAGAGTTATCACAATGTGTACTAGTGAAGAGACTGCTATCACAATGTGTACTAGTGGAGAGATTGCTATCACAATGTGTACTAGTGAAGAGAGTTATCACAATGTGTACTAGTGGAGAGACTGCTATCACAATGTGTACTAGTGAAGAGAGTGCTATCACAATGTGTACTAGTGGAGAGAGTTATCACAATGTGTACTAGTGGAGAGAGTTATCACAATGTGTACTAGTGAAGAGACTGCTATCACAATGTGTACTAGTGGAGAGAGTTATCACAATGTGTACTAGTGGAGAGAGTTATCACAATGTGTACTAGTGGAGAGACTGCTATCACAATGTGTACTAGTGAAGAGAGTTATCACAATGTGTACTAGTGAAGAGAGTTATCACAATGTGTACTAGTGAAGAGACTGCTATCACAATGTGTACTAGTGAAGAGAGTGCTATCACAATGTGTACTAGTGAAGAGAGTTATCACAATGTGTACTAGTGAAGAGACTGCTATCACAATGTGTACTAGTGAAGAGAGTGCTATCGCTGTATGTAGAAGTCACTATGACCCTTCTACAGAGTTCTCACCACATCTTCGCTCATCACTGCCATCTGGGCAGTCTTTCTCTCCATCACACAGATAGTCCCTAGGAATGCACTGGCCGTTCGGGCAGCGAGCCTCCTCTCTCCGGCAAAGACGTGGGTCAAAATCAGGAGGTGGTTTGGTGGTTACGCGTTTGGCTGGGGTAGTGGTGATTACGGGCGGCCGAGTGAAAACCTGGGCAGGTGTGGTGGCCGGTCTGACAGTGGTAATAGCTTGCGTGACTAGTGAAGTAGCAGGCGTTCTTGTTTTTGGTGCCTGGGTTGTACCTATTGGCAATAAGAGACAACAATTAGTGAATGATGAACGTGCAAAGGGTGTTACAAACAGGACACAAGGAGAAGACAGATAATCGTTAATGCAAACATTTCAGCAACATGTAAGCTCAATATCTGATTAAAAATGTTTGTTGTAAAAGGACAAAAAAAGTCACTATTTATAAAGTGCTTAAAGAGACACTGAACCAAAAAAATTATTTTGTGATTCAGATAGAGCATGCAAATTAAAAGAAGGCAGGTGAGCTTTTTTTGGTTCAGAACTCTGGACAGCACTTTTTTATTGGTGGGCGAATTTATCCACCAATCAGCAAGAAAAACCCAGGTTGTTCACCAAAAATGGGCCGGCATCTAAACTTACATTCTTGCATTTCAAATAAAGATACCAAGAGAATGAAGAAAATTTAATAATAGGAGTAAATTAGAAAGTTGCTTAAAATTGCATGCTCTATCTGAATCATGAAAGAAAAAAATTGGGTTCAGTGTCCCTTTAAGGGACATGTTAGTGCAAAAATAAAATGCTGTAATTTACTAAAGCATTGTATTATTGTTTAAAGGGATATGAAACCAACATTTTCTCTTGTATGATTCAGATAGAGCAGCAGTTTTAAACAACTTTGTAATTTACTCATATTATCAAATTGTCTTCATTCTCTTGGTATCTTTATTTGAAAAGCAGGAATGTAAGCTTAGAAGTCGTCCATTTTTGGTTCAGAACATGGGTAACACTTGCTGATTAGTGGCTAAATGCACTACTGTGATCTACTAGAAGCATTTATGGTAATACATGTGCACTACAAAAGTGTTTCTAATCAAAACTAACACGCATTCCAATTCTGACTACACTGTCCCTTTAATAACCTAGGCTCAAATGCCTATATTGTTTAAATCTTCTCTGATAGTGTGTCCAGGTAAACAGAATTAAAGTAAACAATACAAAATAATTTATACAATTTAGATACAGCCAGGGCTAAAACTAAAGGGACATATAACAAATCTATATCATGCATATAGAGATTTAAATAAAAATGTTAAAAATAAATTGTAGGAAAAAAGCTTTTTATTTAATTTTAATTAAGTGCATGTCTGTACACAGCTGGGAAAAAGGCAACTCCCAGAGTCCTTTTGGTGCACACATCCTACAAGCATAGAGCGAATGCTGCACAGGAACATCCATTTAAAAAAAAAAAAAAAAATCACTATAAAAAATATGAAACATTATCTTTTAGATGTAACACAGATTTCCTTTGAGTATCATGTCCCTTTAAACAAATAGCTGTGATGGATAACAGCCAGGAACTCACCGCACTGAAGCTCGTCTGAGGAGTCCTTGCAGTCTGAACGGCCATCACAAAGGTATGTTCTAGGGATGCACTCTCCACTTCTACACTGAAACTCAAAGTCCTCACATCCATTTTCTGAAAGGCAGATGAATCATTATGTAGTCATACAATCATGTAAACTCTTATAAACCCTTTGGCAGTGAAGGGGTTAAAGCCTGCCATATGTTTATATGTAGAACAGGTTTTCACGCGTTTCTCAGTTCTCCTGACCAGTAGTACAGTTTACTCACCGCATCCTTCCTCGTCTGATAGGTCACGACAATCAGGACGTCGGTCACACTGATACTCCAGGGGAATACAGTTCCCATTCTTGCAGGTGAATTCATTAGCTGTGCACGAGCGTATAGTTGGAGTAACTAGAAAAGAGAAATATAGTGGTCAGCGAAGAAAAAAAAAAAACAGAGCAGCGGCTAGACCCGGTATACATATCCTACAGATACCATGGTCTTGTTTCATTATAGATACTGTGAAATCTATGCTGAGAAATACACCTTAAGTTCTCCAACCTCATCCCGTGTTGTCAATTCACTAAGATACCATAGATTTGACAGAATCAGCTTCTTGGGCTAATGTATGGGTTGAAGAACTGGTGGTTATGGTTAAAACCATATAAGGCTGATATGTTATCTCGTTTCAGTAGGATGGTATGTATATGAAGCTACACTGACCTAGAACAAAGAGTTATAAGAACACAAAATAGTGATAAGATAAAAACCCTTTTGGGTGACGACAGAGAGCAGCCTATCAAGCTTTGGGACGTGGAAGACATCCATTGGACTTTCTCTGGCTTGTCCATTACCTCTTTATTGTTTTATCCACACTCATTGTTATTTGCTCATTGTTTTTATATTAATTGCATATATAGGGAATTATATTAACCTTATATTTTTATATTTACATTTATTGTTCATATTAGCGCCTCCTATAGAAGCACAGTGATCTGTCTATCACTGTTTCTTCTTTATCTAAGAACACAAAATAACCTGGCATGTATAGTAACAGATAATACAGAGTAACCTGGAACATATAGTAACCTGGAACATATATTTAAAAGAACCTGGCATGTATAGAAACAGGGAACACAAAGTGATCTGTAACATATATTAACCTAGAACATACAATAACCTAGAACATACAGTAACCTGGAACATAAATTTATAAGAACCTTGCATGTATAGTAACTGGGAACACAGAGTAACCTGAAACATAAATTTATTAAAAAAAAAAAACTGTCATGTATAGTAACAGGGAACACAAAGTAACCTGGAACATACAGTAACCTAGAACATACAGTAACCTAGAACATACAGTAACCTAGAACATATAGTAACCTGAAACATATATCTATAAGAAAAACCTATCATATATAGTAACAGGGAACACAAAGTAACCTGGAACATACAGTAACCTGGAACATACAGTAACCTAAAACATACAGTAACCTAGAACATACAGTAACCTAGAACATACAATAACCTAGAACATACAGTAACCTGAAACATATATCTATAAGAAAAACCTATCATATATAGTAACAGGGAACACAAAGTAACCTGGAACATACAGTAACCTGGAACATACAGTAACCTAGAACATACAGTAACCTAGAACATACAGTAACCTAGAAAATATAGTAACCTGAAACATATATCTATAAGAAAAACCTATCATATATAGTAACAGGGAACACAAAGTAACCTGGAACATACAGTAACCTAGAACATACAGTAACCTGAAACATATATCTATAAGAAAAACCTATCATATATAGTAACAGGGAACACAAAGTAACCTACAACATACAGTAACATTGAACATACAGTGAAAGTAAAAAAGAGTAACTTGGAGCACAGCATAACCTGGAAAACACAGCGACGTGGAATGCAAACAAAATAACCAGGAATATCTAGCAAAATGAATCATATGGTAATTGGGAACATTCAGTAACAGGGAACATAAAATTACCCCGGACAGCTTGCTACAGGGAGAGAGCAGTACCCAGAAAAGGGAGTAAGGAAACCTACAATAACCAGGAACATCTAGATACAGGAAAGACAATGAACAAAGTCTAACAGGGAATGTACACTAAATGAACACAGGGTAAACAAAACACGCATTATAATAGGAAAACTATAATTACAAGGAAATATAGTAACCAGGAACATGCCATTTCATTTAACATACAATCATCAGGAACATACCATAACTAGGAACACACAGTCACCAGGAACATACCATAACAGGTAGCACACAGTCACCAAAAACATACCAAAAAAGGGAACACATAGTCACCAGGAACATACCGTTAAATGTAGCACACAGTCACCAAGAACATACCACAAAAGGGAACACAGTCACCAGTAACATACAGTAACAGGTAGCACACAGTCACCAAGAACATACCACAAAAGGGAACACACAGTCACCAGGAACATACTATAACAGGTAGCACACAGTCACCAGGAACATACCATAACAGGGAACACACAACCAGGATCGTTTCATGAAATATATCACACAGCCACTGGGAACTTACCCTAATATGGAACACACAGTAACAAAAAAGCAGGAAGAACAAGAAAACATGCATTTAAAAGGCACGTCTTATACAATTATTATTATTATTATTATTATTATTATATGGAGATTATTTAGAAAGAGTAAAAACCTGAGTGGTACACACGTGAGATTAGTAATCACTGGTTAAGGGTGCATGACAACGAGAGGTGTTCGGTGAATATTCACATGGAGCTATGCGCCTGCTCTAAATAAAACTGTGTCACAAGTTGGCCTCAGATGCATCAGATTTACTTTGTGAGCACCAAGATCTTTATATATCAAAGTCAGCTCCACACTATTAGAGGCATAAAACCCCCCTTTATATTCCTGAAATGCTGCCAACGCTGCAAGGGGATTAGCTGACAGAGATCCATTGAAGTGTTTTCTTGGCATTAGAAGTAAACAAACGCTCAAACTTGTTAATAAACAACATTCTCTCAAAATGCTAAATAAAAACATTCTCTAAAAAATGATTCTTATGATGTTAATGCACTCAGCACAACACTTATTGCAGAGTCACAAGATAAGCGGTGTTCCTCGTTAGTGAAATGGACCGTGCAAAATAGAAACATCACCACCCTGTGCAAGTGACACGGGATCACCACAAACACCGTGAATCTTACCTGGTGTGTCCATCCCCATTGGGGGAGGTGGCATTTGTGCTATAAAGAAAGATATTTTCAGAGTCTTATGGATGAAGATTTGGTCAATGTATGTCAGCGGATGAAGCATTTGTATATGTATGTCATGTGATACACCGGGACCTAGTTACCTTTCTATTCTATCTGCTAACAAGACTTTCTATAGAACTATGATTGTCTATCCAGTATATCTATAAAACAATATACATACTACTGCAATAGCACCTCCGCCCCTGAATGTGTAGGGCAGAGTCTTGTTTAAATGCTCAGTGTCCTATGCAGAGCAGAGAGAGAAAAAAATCCGAGAAAGTGGATGTAAAAAGGTAAGCGCAGTACACCGCACTCATATCCTTGATTTTTGGCACCTTAAAGGTACAGTAAACGCCTTTAAATTTTTATATAAAATGTTTAATTATGCATAATCAAGCAATTTTGCTATATATTTTAATTATGTCTCCCCTTTCCATGTTATTTAGCTCTGAAAATTAAGCAATTTCTAATTCTCAAAAATTAAAATGCACCCTGCTGACTACTCAAGGCTAACCCTGCTCCAAATTTTTCCCTAATTGGCTTTATCAGATTGCAACTGCAAAACAAGGCATTCTATACTAAATGTATGACAGTAGCTAGCCTTGCTGTCTATGGGTTAAAGCCCTGATTGGCTTCTCCAAATAAGGCAAATGGGGAGGGGGTGGAGTTTGACTACTGAAAACTAATTGCAGTAAATAGGATGTTAATTTGTTTGTAAAATGTTAAGACTTGGCTGATATGTTATTCTATAGCACCACAACAGAATGTGTAATTACAAAATGTCTTTACTAAAGATGACAAACTGGTGTAGATGGCAAGGTTACAAAGTAAAAAAATAATAGGTATTTACAATAGACACGTCCAATAAGGATAATGGGACAATAGAGATGGAGGTCTCTATTATCTACATCAGTTTCTACAAGGCTGAATTTCCTTCACATATTTTGTAGGGCTTAAGAATGTTTTAAGAGATTTGAGGATAGATTGTAGCATCCTGTCAATATTTTTAGATTAAAGAAAAGGTGGTTTCCATATTTTCTCGCCCCACTAATCACTGTGATCTCATTGCTCACCTGCTCCGAGGCGCCGAAACTGGAACCCGACTGAAGAGATTATGTAAGATGCAATAGAACCGCTGTCAACCACCGAGTATAGAATTTCACGGATCTCTTTGTCGTTGTCGTTGCCTTCTGAACCAACATCCAACTCAACAAAGACGTCACCTTCAATGGGCCTGTGGTAAAGATACACAAAGAATAAACCTACTCATCAAAACATAAATCAGGTTAAGCATTTGCCATCATGGAAGACAGTTCTTTGGGCAGAACCCTTACATGTACTGAGATAAATATCTATCATTTGGAAACAACACATTCGCATGACTGCAGGGAAGACCTGATTTTTTTTTTATGACACATGGTTCTCACAAACCAGACAATTAAGTTGGACTGAAGCTTTATGTAAAGACCAGTGACTAAATTATACCCTGTGTCACTGGACTAAAGCTTTATATAAAGACTACTGACTGAATTAAACCCTGTGCCACTGGACTAAAGCTTTATATAAAGACTACCGACTGAATTATACCCTGTGCCACTGAACTGAAGCTCTATATAAATAATACTGACTGAATTACACCCTGTGCCACTGGACTAAAGATTTATATAAAGACCAGTGACTGAATTAAACCCTCTGCCACTAGACTGAAGCTTTATATAAAGACTACTGACTGAATTACACCCTGTGCCACTGGACCAAAGCTTTATGTAAAGACCAGTGACTGAATTACACCCTGTGCCACTGGACCAAAGCTTTATATAAAGACCAGTGACTGAATTTTACCCTGTGCCACTGGATTGAAGCTTTATATAAAGACTACTGACTGAATTACACCCTGTGCCACTGGACTAAAACTTTATATAAAGACTACTGACTGAATTACACCCTGTGCCACTGGACTGAAGCTTTATAAAAAGACTACTGACTGAATTACACCCTGTGCCACTGGACCAAAGCTTTATATAAAGACTACTGACTGAATTACACCCTGTGCCACTGGACTAAAGCTTTATATAAAGACTACTGAATGAATTACACCCTGTGCCACTGGACCAAAGCTTTATATAAAGACCAGTGACTGAATTATACCCTGTGCCACTGGATTGAAGCTTTATATAAAGACTACTGACTGAATTACACCCTGTGCCACTGGACTAAAGCTTTATATAAAGACTACTGACTGAATTACACCCTGTGCCACTGGACTAAAGCTTTATATAAAGACTACCGACTGAATTACACCCTGTGCCACTGGACTAAAGATTTATATAAAGACTACCGACTGAATTACACCCTGTGCCACTGGACTAAAGATTTATATAAAGACTACCGACTGAATTACACCCTGTGCCACTGGATTGAAACTTTATATATAATTTGCAAGGAATACCATGACATTAACTCACTTGACAAAAACCACGCTGACCATCTGTTCCCCTGGGATTTTGTAATACTCTGATTCAAGCTGAAACAAAAGAGATACAAATTAGAAGATAAAATTCCATCTGTTTTTTTTGTTTGTTTTTTGCTACAGAGATGCTTCAAATAGTCACATAAGTAGAAGATGGTAATACCTTAATAGGTCTAGATTACAAGTGCAGCGCTATTGGTTGCTCAGGGTACGTTATTAATATTAACAAGAACACAAAACAGCGCTCAAAGGATAGTCTCCTTATCGTCGGTATGCAGCCCGCACTGAGAGACAGCTGTCTTCGCGCTAGTATGCCTCAGTAACACGCTCCCAATACAGGCGGTCGCTAGATGATGACGACACCGGTGCTAGCCAAACGAGTAAGCGCTCCATCAACGCTCCAACACAGTAATCCAGCATCAAAAACAAAAGGCAGCACCCAGTTAATCCACTACAGAACAGGATACGGTAGTACAAATGCAAAAAATGTTTAATAGGCACTATTAGACATGGTACACATAGTATTCACATATTGCACTTCCTCAATGACTCATGGGTCATTAAGGAAGTGCAATATGTGAATAACGAAAACAGGTTTGACCTTTTTTCTGTCTGCGATGTGTACCATGTCTAATAGTGCCTATTAAACATTTCTTGCATTTGTACTACCGTATCCTGTTCTGTGGATGTGTGGATTAACCGGGTGCTGCCTTTTGTTGTTGATGCTACGCTATTACTATTTCGGGACCACTCTAAGATTAACACGCAATTTGGTATTACAAGTCCACGGTAAAACAGAATAACCAGAGAATGATTAGTGCAGCCGACATCCCTTTAGCATGCCCTATACTTAAAGGGACACTGTACCCAAAAAATTTATTTCGTGATTCAGATTGAGCATGAAATTTTAAGCAACTTTCTAATTTACTCCTATTATCAAATTTTCTTCATTCTCTTGGTATCTTTATTTGAAATGCAAGAATGTAAGTTTAGATGCCGGCCCATTTTTGGTGAACAACCTGGGTTGTCCTTGCTGATTGGTGGATAAATTCATCCACCAATAAAAAAGTGCTGTCCAGAGTACTGAAACCAAAAAAAAAAAAGCTTAGATGCCTTCTTTTTCAAATAATGATAGCAAGAGAACAAAGAAAAATTGATAATAGGAGTAAATTAGAAAGTTGCTTAAAATTGCATGCTCTTTCTGAATTACAAAAGAAAAAATTTGGGTACAGTGTGCCTTTAAATGGATATCGTTACACATCGCTCATATTACAGGTTCTGAATCATGTTACATAACAGCGCTAAAAAAGCTAGCACAACTTAAGACCAGACAAAATGCATGTAAAACATATTAAAATAAACTATTACACACATATTTATTAAATATCTATCTGTGTGTATATTTATATAGAGTTACTTTGCTGGAATTGAATCCTACCATAGAGTCTACTATCAAGAATTGAAGATTTGTCATTAGATGTTTATAGACTAAATTATGGACATTTGGATACTTTTAAACATTCACCTAATTAATGAATTTATGTATTTTCTATGGTATTTACAATTTTAATTTAAGATTTTGGTGTGATATTTTGATTTATTATTGTCATCTGATTTTATGTGATTTATTGTTCTATTTGTATAAGTGTACACACTATAAAATTGGTTCTGCTGATAATTAAAGGGCCACTCAATGCAGTAGAATTACATAATTAACAAGTGCATAATAAAAATACAATGATTTAACACCTAGGCCCATATTTATCAAGCTCCGTACGGAGCTTGTGGGCCCGTGTTTCTGGCGAGTCTTCAGACTCGCCAGAAACACAAGTTATGAAGCAGCAGTCTAAAGAATCGCCGGAAATCAACCCGATCAAGTACGATCGGGTTGATTGACACCTCCCTGCTGGCCGCGAGTCAGCAGGGGGCGGCGTTGCACCAGCAGCTCTTGTGAGCTGCTGGTGCAATGTTAAATGCAGAGAGCGTATTGCTCTCCGCATTTAGCGAGGTCAGATCAGGTCCGCAAGACCTTTGATAAATAGAGGCCCTATTCTGAATTTCAAATAAGCAGTAGATTTTTTTTCTGACAAATATATTTTTTCCCCAATTTTCCGGCCCCCTGTATCATGTGACATACATCAGCCAATCACAGATTAGTATACGTATACACTGTGAGCTTGTGCACATGCTCAGTAGGATCTTGTTCCCCAGAAAGTGTGACTATAAAAAGACTGTGCACAATTTAATAATGGAAGTAAATTGGAAAGTGTCTTAAAACTGCTGCTCTTTCTGAATCATACAAGTTTATTTTGACTTGAGTGCCCCTTTAAGCAATAAGCAGGTTGTATGAATTAGTACTTTAGCTAGGAGCACTTCTGTTCATTTTGTATCTGTAACTTTATTTATTCTGAGATCGCTTACACACATGGAAAGTTTGCAGAGATATCAGTAAAAATAAGATCCTTCTTACCGTGTCCACAACTGCTTCAGATAAATCTCGGAATTCTTCTGACAACACATTGTCCAGCTCGGCTGTATATTCTATAGATTGAGTGAAATTCACCAGAGCTCTGTAGTAAACTGCAACAGAGATAAAGAGGTGATAAATACTCATAGTGTATATTACAGAGGTGCCAAAACACTAAGCAAGATCTCAAATGGTTCTGGTTTTAGGATTATCCTTGCTGGAAAAGAAGAAACTCAATTTGATCTTCTTGTGTCCATAAGGAATAACTCTAAAGCCAGGGACGTCTATAGATATTCATTAGAGGGTAGGGAGCTGCTGGTATATTAGATCAGATTAGTGCAAACCACTGTGAAGCGTTTAGCAAAACCGCATGCCAAGTGCTCATCACAAAAACAAACCAGCAGAAGATAGCAGAGGAGAATGACCACCGAAGTGCAGAGGACATTGTCACTGTATAAACTTGTGGTCTACCTATTACCTATAAAACCCAAAATGTTTCATGATTCAGATAGAGCTTGTGATTTTAAACAACTTCTACTCCAATTATCTAATTTGTTTTGTTCTCTTGATTAATTGAAAGGGATACCAAGGTAGATTCGGGAGCTGCTGATTGGTGGCTGCACGTTTATGTTATTGGCTCTCCCAATGTTCCCAGTAATGCATTGCTGCTTCTTCAACAGAGGATACCAAGAGAATGAAGCAAATTAAATAAGTATATTAGACAGTTTTTTTAAATGATATCCTCTATCTGAATCATGAAAGAAATATTTTGGGTTTCATGTCCCTTTAAGGAGTCTAAAGCGTCACAATGTTGCTCTTTAGACATAAATCATAATGTGAATGTGGCATGTTTATTACTGTCTTATATTAAACAGACATGAAACACTTTACATTCTAATATAAGATGTTTAATTATGTGTAGTACTTTTTTTTTTTGCAGTAGAGTTCCTTGCCCCATGTTTCTGTACTATGACTATGGAAATGATGAGTTTTCTAATTTCCAGTATTGGAAGTGCAAATTGCAGGCTTCACAAGGCTAACCTCGCTACATACCTAAACCCTAATTAGCTTCAGCAAAGGTGATATAATTCTGTAAAACAAGGCAAGGTTTAGTAACAAAATGGCAGTTGCACACATTGTCATTGTCTATCAAGTTCAGACTGGCTTTTCCAAATAGGGCAAGTGGAGGAGGTGGTAGCAATCACAGTGTTAACGTACTCAGAAAGTTGTGACAGTCTGCTGATATGTAAATTTATTACAAGACTAAAGAATAATAAAATAGTCTCAATAACTCCTGCATTTACCTACATAACTCAGCTCCAGTCATACAGGCTGCAATTTAACCCCTAGTTTGCCTTAAAAGACCTCTCACAAGCCAGACATTATATAACTTCACTATAATCCAGTTTTTCTTTATCAAAGGATGAGATCATTTTCCATATCTTTAAACAGCTTTGTGCTGTACTTTTGCCATTTATTCCAGACATCCTTTCTTTTTTTCCAAAACACTCCATCTGCCCCTTTAATTTAGTGATGTAATCTGACATGCTAAAGAAATCCAAGTCTTATTCTTCTTTGTATCCTAACAAAATGAGTGGCCTGTTCTAAGCCTGCTGGATACTGTATGTCAGCCGCTAATGATGGCACCATGACAACTTAACCACAACAAGGACAAAACAATCTGATAATGTTTTCAATAAAATACACTCAATAAAGCTGCGTCAGGTTTGCTAAAGCATTTGTACGTCAGACAACGCTAGTCGCTAGTCATATAAGGACCGGGTATGTACTGTATAAAATACACTGTTGTTTTAGACTTTAACCATCTTTATAAAATACACTGCTGTGCACGTGTTCTATATTATACTTTTAACATCTTTTTAAAGGGACATTAAACACTAAATAAATGTTAGATAGAATAATTCAAGGAAAAAATATTAGTCTGAGAATAACAGGTAGATGTATTTTTTAAAGTTTCATTAGTTGTTTAAAAAGTGACAAAATAAGTGTAAAGTTTTAGTGTCTATAAAACACTGGGAGCTGCCATGTTGTAACTTGTGTTACCTTCTCTGCTGTGGCCAATTAGGGTCAGTTATAAATAGGTCACTAGAGTGTGCAGCCAATGGTTGTGCTGGATTTAACAGTGTTCTGCACTTCCATTTGTAACAGGAACTGAAAAGCTCACAATTTCAGAATGGAATTACAGGAAAAGTTGACAAAATAAATAATGAAAGTATATTGCAAAGTGTTTTTTGTATATACGATTTATCATTTTATATTACAATCTCAAAGTGTCAGACTACTCATTTGAAGTGCATTGTCTGGTTATCTTGCATTTGTTGATTATGCAAATCTACTGTGTTGACTGGTCCTTTAATAATTGAGATATATATATATATATATATATATATATTTATATAAATACATTTACATTCAATTATATTTGAAAATGTATTTTAAAGGGATATTAAAGGACCATTCATCACAGTAGATTTGCATAATTTTATTTATTTATTTATTTTTGTGGACAACACTGATATATGTATACCAGTTAAAATAATATATATATCTTTTTTTGTAAATATCAGAGTTTGTTAGTTGTTTGCTAACTAATATGTTTTTGAGTGTTTGCTAAATACAACATGGTCTATTGGCTTTTTGCTGACTTAAAGGAATATGAAAGTCAAAATTAAACTTACATGGTTACTTCTCTTAGCAACTTTACTTCATTTTCTTGATATCCTTTTTTGAAAATCATGCCTAGGTAGGCTCAGAAGCAGCAATGCACTACTGGGAGCTAAATGGTGAAACCCACATTTTTTTCTATTCACAAAGTTTTCCAAAAATGTTATATTCCATCTGAATTGTGATAGAAAATGTTTGGGTCTCTTTAACTATGTGTTTAACTTATTCTAACCCAAAGTTCTATACAAAAGATATAACTATAGCTCTAACCATTTGCAATATTTTCTTTTTCCATTTGTATGTCAGTTTAACATACTTCTGGGATTGCTTGTTCAGTGCAGGTGCTCATATCTATCTGTTCCTAATTGTTCATAGCAGAGGAGATAAGATAATCATACTCAACAGCCCTTTCAATGGGGTGTATCAATGGAGTGCAAAACAATAGAAATTGTGCTAACAAAAGTAATAGATTTAAATGCATTTAAAACATCTAATTTGCATGCAGATCTTTTGCACTACAGTTCTTAATTGCTTATATATACTATGTATATTTGAAAATGATAATGTCCCTTTAACCCTTTCCTGCCAGGGTTAAAGTGTCTACATCGGAACAACTGTTCCGATGTAGACAAATTGAAATTACAATCGCGAGATTTCAATTATTGGATCGGGTTGGAGGATGTCCCTATAACCCTAGGAACGCCCTCCAGACCGCGATCAAATCCAGGAAGCGCAGTAGGCTTCAGGACAGCTGTCGGCTATGACGTTCTATTCCGTCATAACGGCTCTAAAGCCCAGTGTAATTATGACGGAACAGAACAGCATAACAGCGTTAAAAGGTTAATCTGATGTGTTCCATCAATAGATCCCTCCTGTAGCACAGTTATGGATAATGAGCGTCAGCAGTACGGACCAGGCCACTGTGAGGAACAGTGAGTGACAGTAGCTGCATATGATTGGGTCAGGTTCAGACACACCTGCTTCTTTCAGGGTGACTAACACCCAACTGTCACTCCCTAAATAGGACATTAATAAAATAAAACAGAGACCCCAGGAGCTATAGGTAATAAAGTCTGAATTTCATGTGTCACCAAAACAATAAATGTTAATGATCCAAGACACATTTGTGACTTCATAACAGCTGTTTCAAATCGTCAGCAAGGAATTCTCAGCTGCAAATACCATTGACTCTCCGGGAGGATCGTACACTCTACTTTCCAAAGCAAATCTTTGCCATCACAGAAATAGTTTCAAGTCTCGATTCTCAAGTCTATTCACTGTAACATTTGTGCTTACATATGGATCATACATCTCAATTTCCGTCCAAACATCTGCTGCGCTTATCCATCTGGAAGCCAGGTCACTGTCATTTCCTTCTGAAATGTAACCTGGTTGTCAGTGCTTTTGGGGGAGATATGGGCAGAGAGTAAAAGGACAATATACAGTAAAACTGGTTTCCCTTTAATGATATACCAGCTGCAGAATATAAAATGTATGATGAATTGCTCTTTTAGGTTAAAGGAACAGTCTACACCAGAATTGTTATTGTTTAAAAAGATAGATAATCCCTTTATTACCCATTCCCTAGTTTTGCATAACCAACACAGTTATATAAATACAATTTTTACCTCTGTCATTACCTTGTATCTAAGCCTCTGCAGACTGCCCCCTTATTTCAGTTCTTTTGACAGACATCCATTTTAGCCAATCGGAGCTGGCTCACTGGAACTCCACGTGCGTGAGCACAGTGTTATCTATATGACACACATGAACTTCCACACTTTAGTGGTAAAAAACTGTCAAAATGCCCCTGAGAGAAGAGAGATGGCCTTCAAAGGCTTAGAAATTAGCATATGAACCTCCTAGGTTTAGCTTTCAACTAAGAATACCAAGAGAACAAAGCAAAATTGGTGATAAAAGTAAATTTGAAACTTGTTTAAAATTATATTCTCTATCTGAATCATGAAACTTTATTTTGGACTAGACTGTCCCTTTAAACTTCTAGCTTGCTTTTTCAAACCACAATCCAATAAAGGGCAAGATTACAAGAGGAGCAAATGTGCGCTGGTATTATAAGTAAAGCACAATGCGAACGCGACCTCGAGTTGGCATTGCAGGGAAGCTTTGCCCTCACGAGTGTGCGCTTCTATAAGCTGCAATGGGAGCCTCATTCTCATGCCATCAGACACAGTCGAGAACCTAGCGCAGCGAAGGGGGTAAGTCACGCGCAGCAATGGGCAGCAAGGGTTAAATATATATGTATATGAATATATATAAGCAGAAACATATATATATTTACTGGGAACACACATTTCCCATAGACTGCACTGTAAAGGCAATTTTCAGTGCCCCACACCCACTGCTTTGTGCAGTTTTTTTTTTTTTTTTAAAACGCTAATATTTTTTTATTTTATAAAACCACACTATACTTAATTTAGGGGGCAATTGGAGCATATTTTGAAAATTAATCTAAATCTTATTTTCTTTGTTCTCTTATTCTTTGTTGAAGAGATATCTAGATAGGTAACGTGCACGTGTCTGGAGAACTATATGACAGGAAATAGTGCTGCCATCTAGTGCTCTTGCTAATGTATAAGATTGTTGTAAAACTGCTGCCATCTAGTGTGTGCTCTTGCTAATGTATAACATTGTTATAAAACTGCTGCCATCTAGTGCTCTTGCTAATGTATAACATTGTTATAAATCTGCTGCCATCTAGTGCTCTTGCTAATGTATAACATTGTTATAAAACTGCTGCCATCTAGTGCTCTTGCTAATGTATAACATTGTTATAAAACTGCTGCCATCTAGTGATCTTGCTAATGTATAAGATTGTTGTAAAACTGCTGCCATCTAGTGTGTGCTCTTGCTAATGTATAACATTGTTATAAAACTGCTGCCATCTAGTGCTCTTGCTAATGTATAACATTATTATAAAACTGCTGCCATCTAGTGCTCTTGCTAATGTATAACATTATTATAAAACTGCTGCCATCTAGTACTCTTTCTAATGTATAACATTATTATAAAACTGCTGCCATCTAGTGCTCTTGCTAATGTATAGCATTGTTATAAAACTGCTGCCATCTAGTGCTCTTGCTAATGTATAACATTGTTATAAAACTGCTGCCATCTAGTGCTCTTGCTAATGTATAACATTATTATAAAACTGCTGCCATCTAGTGCTCTTGCTAATGTATAACATTATTATAAAACTGCTGCCATCTAGTACTCTTTCTAATGTATAACATTATTATAAAACTGCTGCCATCTAGTGCTCTTGCTAATGTATAGCATTATTATAAAACTGCTGCCATCTAGTGCTCTTGCTAATGTATAACATTGTTATAAAACTGCTGCCATCTAGTGCTCTTGCTAATGTATAACATTGTTATAAAACTGCTGCCATCTAATGCTCTTGCTAATGTATAACATTATTATAAAACTGCTGCCATCTAGTGCTCTTGCTAATGTATAACATTATTATAAAACTGCTGCCATCTAGTACTCTTTCTAATGTATAACATTATTATAAAACTGCTGCCATCTAGTGCTCTTGCTAATGTATAGCATTGTTATAAAACTGCTGCCATCTAGTGCTCTTGCTAATGTATAACATTGTTATAAAACTGCTGCCATCTAGTGCTCTTGCTAATGTATAACATTGTTATAAAACTGCTGCCATCTAATGCTCTTGCTAATGTATATCATTTTTATAAAAACTGCTGCCATCTAGTGCTCTTGCTAATGTATAACATTATAATAAAACTGCTGCCATCTAGTGCTCTTGCTAATGTATAACATTATAATAAAACTGCTGCCATCTAGTGCTCTTGCTAATGTATAACATTGTTATAAAACTGCTGCCATCTAGTGCTCTTGCTAATGTATAACCTTGTTATAAAACTGCTGCCATATAGTGCTCTTGCTAATGTATAACATTGTTATAAAACTGCTGCCATATAGTGCTCTTGCTAATGTATAACATTGTTATAAAACTGCTGCCATCTAGTGCTCTTGCTAATGTATAACATTGTTGCCATCTAGTGCTCTTGCTAATGTATAACATTGTTATAAAACTGCTGCCATCTAGTGCTCTTGCTAATGTATAACATTGTTATAAAACTGCTGCCATCTAGTGCTCTTGCTAATGTATAACATTATTATAAAACTGCTGCCATCTAGTGCTCTTGCTAATGTATAACATTATTATAAAACTGCTGCCATCTAGTGCTCTTGCTAATGTATAACATTATTATAAAACTGCTGCCATCTAGTGCTCTTGCTAATGTATAACATTATTATAAAAACTGCTGCCATCTAGTGCTCCTGCTAATGTATAATATTGTTATAAATCTGCTGCCATCTAATGCTCTTGCTAATGTATAACTTTATTATAAAACTGCTGCCATCTAGTGCTCTTGCTAATGTATAACATTGTTATAAAACTGCTGCCATCTAGTGCTCTTGCTAATGTATAACATTGTTATAAAACTGCTGCCATCTAGTGCTCTTGCTAATGTATAACATTGTTATAAAACTGCTGCCATCTAGTGCTCTTGCTAATGTATAACATTGTTATAAAACTGCTGCCATCTAGTGCTCTTGCTAATGTATAACATTGTTATAAAACTGCTGCCATCTAGTGCTCTTGCTAATGTATAACATTGTTATAAAACTGCTGCCATCTAGCGCTCTTGCTAATGTATAACATTATTATAAAACTGCTGCCATCTAGTGCTCTTGCTAATGTATAACATTATTATAAAACTGCTGCCATCTAGTGCTCTTGCTAATGTATAACATTGTTATAAAACTGCTGCCATATAGTGCTCTTGCTAATGTATAACATTATTATATAACTGCTGCCATCTAGTGCTCTTGCTAATCTATAACATTATTATAAACTACTGTCATCTAGTGCTCCTGCTAATGTATAACATTGTTATAAAACTGCTGCCATATAGTGCTCTTGCTAATGTATAACATTGTTATAAAACTGCTGCCATATAGTACTGCAGGCATGTGCAGACTCCTGAACTTACCTTCCTGATTTTCAACAAAGGATAACTAGAACAAAAAGAATATCTGATTAAAGAAGTAAACTGGAAAATTGTATGTTTTATATATTTATATTTGCTGCCCATCTCATGCCCAAGAATAGAGACCAAGAATACATTTTAGAAATGTAATTAAATGTAATTAATTGAAGCAACAGAATATAAAACTACAAGTGATCAGTGCTTTAGCTTTAATCCTTACACAAACCCCAGAGACTATCGCAGACCTCACAACATTTCTTGGATAGTATCCAGGATTGAGAGGTTAGGGACTGAGTCAGGGTGACATGCAGATGAAGCTTTGGCTTTCTCCAACAGACAGAACTGGAATTGCTAAATATGCAGTTAACTCTTCTGCAGATCAATTATGTGAACGAAACACGAGTAGGAACTATGTATTGCCAAAGGAGAGTAGTGCAATAGTAAGTAATCACAGCCATATGATTCTTACTAACCTCATACCTAGCAGCTTGGGGTATCTGCGGCATACGCACATATGCTGTGAGGGCCCAAGCACCAGTACTCAGACTCGGAGAGCTGGCTGTGGTGTGTATTGCTTCTGTGAAGATGTAATGTGTGCAATACAAGTCACTGCTGACTCTCTGAGCAGGCATGGGGATTAAATACTGGTGCTTGGACCCTCACAGGATATGTGCGTATGCCACTGGGAAAAACAGTAATAACTTTTACTAGAAGCCTTTTTGATAGTGGAAGCCTATAGCAAAAATGCACTTAGAAATGCACTTGTGTACATTTCATTTTTGACCTTCCTATCCCTTTAAATACCTTCATGGATCCCACAGACATATTACACAATTCGGTAATGACCAATGAAACACAAGTATTCAGGTATGTAGCCTCTGCTCCTTAGGTTGGACAGCCTTGCTCTACATCATGACATATAATTATTGCTTGGCCTTGACTTACTACATAATATGGATTTTCCTTTTTCTTAAGATTTTAAAAATGAATTATTTTAAGGGCTGATATACAACAGGAATGCACTGGATTTTTTTTCCATAGATTTGAATGATTTATAAACCTCTAACTAGCATGAGTGCTGTGAACACAGCTGTCAGAAAACAGATACCGTCTCGGGGGATCCTTGGAACAATCTTGAATCCCCCTTCGCACTGTGCCAGGATGTACCCTCACAGCTGCATGCATCTGGGCCTCCCCCGCGTCCTGGCGCATGTGAATATCCAGCGCTTCACACAGCACACATGCAGAGGCACAGCAGAGTGCGCACACACACATCAAACTGGAAAAGACAAACCTTATTTAAAGAGACAGTGAAGTTACAACACTCATATTTTCCTATTCACTTCTATTGTGATTTTTTTTTTGGTATCCTTTGTTAAAGAGTAAGTATCTTTAGCAGTGTTGCAAAGACTGCTGACAGGTGGCTAAAAAGACACGCTGCTTGTTTAAAATGTTATCTAATCCATTTATGTTTCATTTTAAATTTACTGTCCCCTTAATTATATTATCATCTAGGTCATGCAACATTAATATATACAGATTGGTATGGAGGTTCAGACTGTGAACAATACTACACTGTTCCTGTCCGAAGCAACAACAAAGGGTGTGATATTTGGGGTTTTAAAAGCTTTGTTCTCCCTATAGACTTTCCCCTGCCAGGAACGTCAGTGGAGCTCTGCAGATACATCGTGGCCAACATCATTTTTGTTATTTTGCAAACATTTCACATAAATATGTAACAAAACACCAGTGTTTGCAACAATCGATATCAAAAGATACAATCAAGCTGCCTGTTGAAAATGTATAAGACTATGGCACTTAAAGGGACAGTCTAGTCAAATTTAAACTCTCATGAATCAGATAGGGCATGTAATTTTAAACAACTTTCCAATTTATTTTTATCACCATATTTGCTTTTTTCTCTTTGTATTCTTTGTTAAAAGCTAAACCTGGGTAGGCTCATATGCTAATTTCTAAGCCCTTAAAGGGCGCCTCTTAACTAGTGCATTTTGACCGTTTTTCCCAGCTAGACAGCGCTAGTTCATGTGTACCATATAGATAACATTGTGCTCACTCCCATGGAGTTACCTAGGAGTCAGCACTGATTGGCTAAAAGGCAAGTCCGTCAAAAGAACTGAAACAAGGGGGCAGTCTGCAGATGTTTAGATACAATGTAAGCACAGAGGTAAAACAGTATATTAATATAACAGTGCTGGTTATAAAAAAAACTGGGGAATGGGTAATAAAGGGATTATCTATTTTATTAAACAATAATAATCTGGAGTAGGCTGTCCCTTTAAATCCAAAAATATTGCTCGTCTTTTTGTCCATGAACAGAAACAATACAGTGTTGTGTTTTGCTGAGCTCTGAACTGGGCCCCTATAACAATTTGTAGATTAAGATGAAGTTACAAGGCTGGGAAGATAATGTAGAGCTCTAAAATGAGTTTTAGCACAAATGAAATAGTAGCTAGTATTAAAGGGATATACAACTTGTGCTTCAAACAGATTCCTTTCTTAGCATTGCCTCTCTAATCCACCTCATCTTCTGCTGTGTCCTTTAACCCCGTGGTTGCCAAAGACTGCTACAATACAAAGTTACACAATTCTCTGCAGCTTTGTGATGCTAGCAAATGAATTAACCCTTTAAAAGTAAGATACAGCCTTTTATCCCTGCTTCAATAGAGAATAGTAGAAGGGGGGGCAGATTGTATCAATGCTGGGCCCCGTGACACATGAGACAAAATGTAAAAAATGAAAACAGGCTCTGTATTTCGGAACTTACCCAAAACTAATTTTCTCTGGCATTCAAGGTGCGAGGTATCTGATCTGTCTGTGTAACCGGAGCCTCTCATAAACTATTTCCAACGCAAGCAGCTGCACCGTTACTTTAACTCTCCAATAAGGAGCAGATTTATTTCTGTGACATCCTTAGGCACCGGCTACTTAAGTACCCCCCTTTCTTTTCATCTTACTTATACCTAAAGTTGCCACCATTAGCGTGGCACTCACTTCTACCCACAAACAGATCTCTGCTTAAAAAGCCTTAACTCAGTGTTTAATTCACAATAAAATGTACAAAGTATAATAATAAGTAACAAATTATATTATTATATCCATTGTTTTCCTGTCATTTAAAGGGATATAAAACTGTCTGTTTCATTGTGGCATGGTCTCTACAGGAAGGCAAAAGAGCAGTTTTTCTTTTGAAGGGGGAAGGAGACAAGGAGACGTCTGCTCTAGCTGCAGTCAATTTATCGCCCATGCTCAGTAGAGGATTTTTGCTGCACAATCATGTGACAGTAGAACTTGTGTTATGTTATGTAATGTTATGTAATTGGTGCTCTCTCATATAGCTCTAAGCAGTGGCTACACTGAGAATTTACAAAGAAAAAAAGTAAGTTGTCCACCATTTTTTAAACACAATCTGTTTCTTTTTAGGTGTAATTTGATTTAACTTATTTTTTTCACTAAAGGAGCACTGTTTTATTTACCTTTAACTCTGAAAATGTTCTGATTTAACCAAAAGAGGCTGAAGTGCATCTTGCAGGACATATTGCTAAAACAATAACCCTTTATTTATATATATATATATATATATATGTTTAAGATGTAGTGCTTAAAGGGACAGTAAAGTCAAAATTTAACATATATGGATTGGATAGAGCATGGCATTTTTAACTACTTTCTAATTTACTTCTTTTATCAGTTTTGCTTAGTTCTCTTTATATCCCTTGTTAAAGAGTAACCATAGGTGAGTTCAGGAGCATGCTCGTGTCTTTAGCCATCTAGCATCTCTGTTTGCAACAATGTTTATAGCAATATTATACATAGTTACAAACACTGCTGCCATATATTGCTACAGACACTCTATGACAGCAGAGTTTGTAACTATGTATAACATTGTTTTAAGCATGATTTTTTGCAAACACTTGCCTGATGGCTAAGGACACGTGCACGCTTCTGAGCTCACGTAAGATAACTCTTTAACAAAGGATACCAGGAGAACTAAGAATTGATAATAGAAGTACATTGGAAAGTTGTTTAAAATTGCATTCTCTATCTGAATCAAGAAAGTTTAATTTTGACTTTACTGTCCCTTTAATTGTTATTGATGTAACTTGATTAATTAGGCAGCGGATCCAGTGAGTCTAATAACAAAAAAATCAATAAATAATCCAGTCTCGTATATAATACGATTACACAAGATGCATTAGTTTTAAAAATAATCTGAATTTTTATTTTTAAGTCTCCCAACAAAAAGTTAAAATGATTATGATTTTTTTAACATTAATTGGAGAAAATGTTCCCATTAAAAAAAAAAAACGATATAAAAATCCTCTCCAGGGAATCTGTGTTCATGCAGGTTGATAAATACTTGCTCAATAGAGAAGTACAGAAAAGCTAAACACTCAGCAGCGGCTGGGGCTCTCAAGCACACAGAAACAGTGTGTGATTCATGTGGGTACCACAGACACTCACAAACCACTTCGTGCACTGCAGACGAGTGCACTAAAAAAGGGCCACTGTGTGAAGCATAAGCAGTAGCCCCAGATCATGCAGAGGCGCACGTCTGTGTATTATTAGCTCGAGCACACAGTCAAGGGTTCCATCTTCTGGGTTTATATTAAGTAAAAATAATTCAGGGAAATGCTGTGAACGTGCAGCACGTTAGGCAGAGCAAAAGGGGGGGGGGGGGGAATAAGCTAAAATGCAGCCAGTAGACTTTCTCTGAAACCACAATTAGTAAAGACATTGCTTAACCCTTGCCTGCCAAAAGGGCTGTACTACATATATATGAAGCTGCAATTAGTAATGTAGCCGCTTCACTAACAGTGAGGACTGCATTGCACATTTGCAACCACAAATAGTAATAGCATCTCTTAACCCCTCAGCTGCCACAGGAGGCTGCAGAGCAGTGTTACACCATACATGTGCAACTGTAATTAGAAAAAAGGTATCTCTTAACCCCGTATCTACCAAAGAAGACTATTAAGCAATGCAGCACCGCATACATGAAACCACTATAAGTAAATAGAATTTCTCAACCCCTTAACTGACAGGCAAAGCATATAGATGTGCAACCTCAATTAGTAACGGCATGTATTAACCCCTTGGCTACCAAAAAATTGTTATAATTAATTAATATGCCACACACGTGCATTCCATGTCTTATGCCATTAGCTGCCAAAGTTAGTAAAAACGCGTAATCATTTTGTCTATGTAATGCATTGTAGTACTCTCTGGCAATCAATCAGTTAACACAGATTTAAAAGCAACATGGCTTCTAAATCTCATAAACTAAAAAGTAAATGCTGTAAGACAGGCTATACAACGGATTTCTTGGTTTAGCTGTTATGCTGAACATAGGCCTAGTCATGACTAGTAGCATTATTTATTTGTTATCTATAAGGAATGATAGGTTCTGGATGAAAATTGCATTGCGTTTAATCACTGCTATTGTATATATATATATATATAAAATAACGCAACAGAATGGCTCATATAAATGTGCACAGTTCCTTGCAATTAAATGCAAATTGTGGTACACTGGTTCTAAGCACAGGAATAGATCAAATAAATTATAGGTGTTGTCTGCTTTGTGTGCATCACTGTGTGTATGTGTGTCAGAGTATATATATATACACTCACCGGCCACTTTATTAGGTACACCTTTTCAATTACTTGGTAACACAAATTGCTAATCAGCCAATCACATGGAAGCAACTCAATGCATTTAGGCATCTAGACGTGGTGAAGACAACTTGCTGAAGTTCAAACCGAGCATCAGAATGGGGAAGAAAGGGGATTTAAGTGACTTTAAATGTGGCATGGGTTTTCACGCACAACCATCTCTAGGGTTTACAGAGAATGGTCCGAAAAAGAGAAATTATCCAGTGAGCGGCAGTTGTGTGTACAAAAATGTCTTGTTGATGTCAGAGAGGAGAATGGGCAGACTGGTTCGAGATGATAGAAAGGCAACAGTAATGTGGGGGATATTTTCTTGGCACACACTGGGCCCCTTAGTACCAATTGAGCATCATTTAAATGCCACGGCCTACCTGAGTATTGTTGCTGACCATGTCCATCCCTTTATGACTACAGTGTACTCATCTTCTGATGGCTACTTCCAGCAGGATAATGCACCATGTCACAAAGCTCAAATCATCTCAAACTGGTTTCTTGAACATCACAATGAGTTCACTGTACACCAATGGCCTCCACAGTCACCTGATCTCAATCCAATAGAGCATCTTTGGGATGTGGTGGAACAGGGATTCGCATCATGATGTGCAGCCGACAAATCTGCAGCAACTGCGTGAAGCTATAATGTCAATATGGACCAACATCTCTCAGGAATGTTTCCAACGCCTTGTTGAATCTATGCCACAAATAATGAAGGCAGTTCTGAAGGCAAAAGTGGGCCCAACCCAGTACTAGCAAGGTGTACCTAATATAGTGGCCGGTGAGTGTATGTGTGTGTGTGCATTTCAGAATTTATATGTTTGTGTGTATGTATGTTTTTATGTGTATATATGTGGAAATGTCTATGTGTGTGTATGCATGCATCGCTGGGTATGCGTGTACGTGTGTCTATGTGTGTATATGTGTTTGTGTGGGTATGTGTGTTTGTGTGGGTATGTGTGTGTATGCATGCATCACTGGTTATGTGTGTACATGTGTCTATGTGTGTATATGTGTTTGTGTGGGTATGTGTGTGTATGTTTTAATATGTATTATGTGTGTGTGAGTGCATGTGTATGTATGTTTGTGTATATGCTCCCATGTGTGTATGTATGTTTTTATGTGTATATATGTGGAAATGTCTATGTGTGTGTATGCATGCATCACTGGTTATGTGTGTACATGTGTCTATGTGTGTATATGTGTTTGTGTGGGTATGTGTGTTTGTGTGGGTATGTGTGTGTATGCATGCATCACTGGTTATGTGTGTACGTGTGTCTATGTGTGTATATGTGTTTGTGTGGGTATGTGTGTTTGTCTGGGTATGTGTGTGTATGCATGCATCACTGGTTATGTGTGTACATGTGTCTATATGTGTATATGTGTTTGTGTGGGTATGTGTGTGTATGTTTTAATATGTATTATGTGTGTGTGAGTGCATGTGTATGTATGTTTGTGTATATGCTCCCATGTGTGTATGTATGTTTTTATGTGTATATATGTGGAAATGTCTATGTGTGTGTATGCATGCATCACTGGTTATGTGTGTACATGTGTCTATGTGTGTATATGTGTTTGTGTGGGTATGTGTGTTTGTGTGGGTATGTGTGTGTATGCATGCATCACTGGTTATGTGTGTACGTGTGTCTATGTGTGTATATGTGTTTGTGTGGGTATGTGTGTTTGTGTGGGTATGTGTGGGTATGCATGCATCACTGGTTATGTGTGTACATGTGTCTATGTGTATATGTGTTTGTGTGGGTATGTATGTTTGTGTGGGTATGTGTGTTTGTGTGGGTATGTGTGTTTGTGTGGGTATGTGTGTTTGTGTGGGTATGTGTGTGTATGCATGCATCACTGGTTATGTGTGTACATGTGTCTATGTGTATATGTGTTTGTGTGTGTATGTTTTAATATGTATTATGTGTGTGTGAGTGCATGTGTATGTATGTTTGTGTATATGCTCCCATGTGTGTATGTTATGTGTCTGTATTTCTTTGTATACGTATAAGTGTGTTTATGTGTGTGTGATTGCATATGTATATGTTTGTGTATGTGCACATATGTGTGTGTGGGTATGTTTTTCTTTGAATATGTATACGTATACCTATTTATGTGTGTGTGTGTGTGTGTGTGTGTGTGTCTGTGTGTGTGCACGTGTATGTACAAGAGTGCATATGTATATGTTTGTGTATGTGCACATGTGTGTGTGTGGGGGGGTATGTTTTTCTTTTAATATGTATAAGTAAACATATGTATGTGTGTGTGCACGTGTATGTACAAGAGTACAAATGTATATGTTTGTGTTTGTGCACATGTGTGCGTGTGTGTGTGGGGGGGGTGGTATGTTTTTCTTTTAATATGTATAAGTAAACGTATTTATGTGTGTGTGTGTGCACGTGTATGTACAAGAGTGCATATGTATATGCGCATGCATGTGTCTCTGTGACACACATATATTTGTGAGGAAGGTGAGTATCAATAACCTTCGGGGCTGCATAGTGAGTGAGTTAATGCACCACACAACTAGCGTGCTTGTGTCAAGCCATTCTCACACATAACAACATGATTATATGTAAATCCTTTCCCACACCACAAACAATAACTTACTTATTAGTGGTTCTTGGTCCTGTTCAGAGACACTGATACTCGCAAGCTGAGGAACTATCTGGGCGATAACAAAACCTAATGTGATGATGGCAAATGCACGCAATCAAGGGTTAGACGGATAAGGGTAAGCACAGGAGGCAGACGGACAGATTAAGAGGTGCACAGGGAAGGTGGCACAGTCAGGGTATGAGAAGGGGGCAAGTTGGTTAAAACATAAAGGAACATGACAGAAAAAAGCAGCACAGGGAGAGAAAAAGAGAGAAAGAAACAAAATGATTAAAGACAGGAAATTAAGAAAGCAGATTACAGTAAAGCTGTGTTATGCACTAAAGGGCCACTAATAATTTGCTTTTTTGGTTGTCTCAAGTTCCCTAGAGAGGCTGGAAAGCAAATTCTGCAACCAAGGTTTTCTTCCAATTGCCTAAACCATCTATGTGATTGCTTAGAGCAGTGGAAACCCTCATTCACAGTCACAATTAAGAGACTTAAATGTTATTTCATAGCTGAATGCTATTAGTTTTATTCTTTTTTTTTTTAACTGACAAATGATGAGGGTACCATTCACTCTATGCATATCTAAAGGGCAGAGGAAATAGTTTTGTAGGCTTTTCTCTAATTAGATGGTGCAAGCTGATGATATCTGACAGGCCCACATCTACTTGTACATACTGGTAAATGTAGACTTCTCTAGTTTTTCCCCAAGCCTGTGTCTTACTGATAAAATTACATTGACAGGACAGGAAGAGCGTGGTTTAGAAATAACTTGTACATGGAACAGTTTAATAACTGCCTATAAAGGAGAAAAGGGTCTATATGAGCCCCAAGGCAGAACATGCAGTGATCTGAGATGTCATTGCAGAAAATGCAACATATCTGCAGAAAGAATGTGACACATGAGGGAACAGTTACCACTGTCGCTTTGTAGTGCTGCTCCACAACAGGCTGTTCTCTTTAAACAGTGCTTTACTCTGGTTGCATTGTATACATTTTCCTTAACACAGTGCAGCCACAGCAAATACAGGGTAGCACTGCAAAGCAGCAGCTCATTGATTGATGACTGCCTCTTTTTACCTGCTGCAATATAATATATACAACTTTAAAAATTGCTTTATTCTCCAGATAATCAGAATATTACAATTGAGCTGGTGCTTTAGTATAACTGCCTAAAATTGTATTTAATTTAAAAATGACCTGCAGAATTTTTTTTTTTTCTTTCAGAAAGCAGAAGTATACATTGTTGTATTCAAAAAATCATTAAGCAGAGGCTTGTACTTTATAGAAATCATTGCAATATGTATTATTCATCATTTTAAAATGATTTTACCTTTTATTTCTTTTTTTAAATGTAATTTGTGCAGTGTCCATTACTTCCTATCACAGCCCTACAAGGAGACTGTGGCATCTACAGGAAGGCTTATCTAGCTAGATGGTATACAACTTCTAGAGTAACATGGGCTGGTTTAGTATTAAGTGAATACTAGATAAACAGGGAGTTAGATTTGCTCATGCTCAGAAGAGGCAGGAATGCAACCTGTTGCCAAGATGTCTGCTCCCTTATCTAGCTGCAGGCAGTGGCTACACTGGGGATTTCTAAGTTTCTAAGTTTTTGCTGTTTTTACACAATCGGTTTCTTTTTATCTTTACTTTGATTTAACATATTTGTTTTCCTAAAGGTCAGGAGCAGTGTTTAATAACCCTTTAAGAAGCATTTTTGTAGCAATTGATATGATCTACACATCACAGTCATAAAGATACAGAGATCTAAGTGTTATAGTTTGCTCTTTCTGATAATACTAACAGGGGATGTGAGATGGGGTAGATATTTGACAAGGCACTTGCATTGGAACAACCCCTACTGGTTACTGACATGACAAGAGCGGCTTAAATAAAGTGTTATCAATGTACCAAAACATTCTGAAGCAAATTGCATAATAGAATACAACAACTGCCTCTCACTGTGCAGTTCTTGTACTGTATCTTTGATCTGATTTTGACCCCTGTAATATGGGCGGCTCTTTGAACCTACAGCCCCTGGCTTTGTGCCAACAACTGAATAAACAGCTCAGACTCGGGGCTCTCCTTTAGTACAGACTAATCCTAAACTGGCTGGTTTAATCAGTTACTTTAGCCATCTGTTTCAAACAGGCCAAATCCATGGGACACAACAAGCAATGACCCCATGCAGAACTGGTAGACAACTGGGGTGAACTCATATACCCCTGTCACATGACTTAACTCTGCTCCACAAAACAGAGTTACCAGAGAAATGATGTGCTTGGTTATACAACCTGTAAATCTCACAGTAGGAGAACTTGCAGAAGCGTATTCATACACTAGGGAAGCGGTTTTACTTACCTGCATCCTACTAAAATTAAAGTAAAACCTCATCAGTTAACTAGTCATTTTATAATTAAAGGGACATAAGCGTGCAAAAGGAAAAATGCTCTAATGTGTTAGCACATATTATTATTGCACTTTTGCTTGTTAAACACATAGTTAAATTCAGTTCCAGAGCAGCAATGCACTACTGGGACCTACGTGAAAAGATCTGGTGAGCCAATGACGAGAGGCATATGTGTGCAGCCACCAATTACCAGCTTGCTCCCAGTAGTGATTTCAGGTTGCACGTGCAAAATCAGAGCAAAGAGCCTAGATCAGAACCAAAACGGGTTTTCAAGTCAGGGCTGTTGACAAACCAGGAGTTTATCTCCTCACATCATTTTTTTTGTTGCTGTGGCAACACCATTCAATTTGTTGCCATAGTGCCGCCTCACAAAATAAAAGTTTAGGGGTTCATGTCCCTTTAATGTTCTTTATTTACAGTTTATATCATTATATGTCCTGTATATACTCTCAAGTAATCTTCCATATAACAATACATATTTATCAGTGGTTTGCAGCTAATCGGAGATCAGTGCTAAGACTATAAATATATTTATGTCAAAATGATCCGGAAAATAACAGCAAGATTATTTGTTGTGCACAACTGGCCCTTTGAAAGTCCCTAAGTGCTCATTCCGCAGTGAGAGCTCGCACTTTACGCCACAATTCGCACCAGAGATACAGATGTGAGGATACAATCTGGTTGCACAGATGTAGAGAAACTGAGACTGAACGCCAGCAAATTCCTTCCAAAGTGGAGGAGAGCCCGGGGGAGGAAAAATATGGAGAGCGTTTATATGGGAAACAAAACGAGGGCGACATGTTATGCACAAACAAAAATCAGACTCCCAATAAGGAGAATAAACAAGCTTATCAGTTACAATAAAGACAATAATGATAACTATCCAATGACAACAATCACATTAATGAAAAACAAACTGAGCACAAACTAACAGCTGACATTAGCCAAAATTACTAGTGAGATTACAGCTGATTTAGTGCAAATCCAATTATTTCATCTGAAGACAGTATAGATACTTATAGACTAGACTAGATGGTGTTTGTTTTTAATAGGCATACAGCATTTGTAGTTCTAGCTAGATTGGTCAGTGTGTATAAAATATGGAACAAATTATATATATACACAGTATATATATAGGGGCATATGTATCAAACTCCGTATGGCTGCAGGCTCGCCAGAAACAGCAGTTATGAAGCAGCGGTCACAAAGACCGCTGCTCCATAACCTGTCCGCCTGCTCTGAGCAGGCGGACAGACATCGCCGGAAATCAACCCGATCGAGTACGATGGGGTTGATTGACACCCCCTGCTGGCGGCCCATTGGCCACGAGTCTGCAGGGGGCGGCGTTGCACCAGCAGCTCTTGTGAGCTGCTGGTGCAATGCTGAATACGGCAAACGTATTGCTCGCCGTATTCAGCGAGGTCTGAGTGCGAGTGCGGATCAGGTCCGCCAGACCTTGATAAATAGGGGCCATAGGCCTCTAGTTATCAAGCTCCGTACGTACCTGCCATCGCCGGCCCCAATACGCCCGCCTAAGCTCGCCTCACATCGCCGCCGCGGACCTGAATACGTTCGCCAAAGTTATCAAAAAAGCTGTCAAAAAGTCGCACACCAAGTACGGGGCGATGAGCAGCGGACTGTGATAGTTATCACTCATCCGATCTCACTGCTCTTCGGCTTTTTTACAGCTTTATTGATAAGCTGTCACTAAGCACCCACACTAACTATACTGTTCTACCCCCTATACCGGCGCCCCCCGCAACTAAATAAAGTTATTAACCCCTAAACCGCCGCTACTAGACCCCGCCGCAACAATAATAAATGTATTAACCCCTAAACCGCCGCTCCCGAACCCCGCCGCCACCTACATAATACCTATTAACCCCTATCCTGCCCCCCCTATACCGCCGCCACCTATAATAAAGTTATTAACCCCTATCCTGTGGATCCCGGACAAGTCTAACACTAACCCTAACACCCCCCTAACTTAAATATTAATTAAATAAATCTAATTAAATATTACTCTTATTAAATTAGTTATTCCTATTTAAAACTAAATACTTACCTATAAAATAAACCCTAATATAGCTACAATATTACTTATAATTATATTGTAGCTATTTTAGGATTTATATTTATTTTATAGGCAAATTTAAATTTATTTTAACTATGTACAATAGCTATTAAATAGTTAATAATAATAATAATAGGATTTATATTTATTTTACAGGTAACTTTGTATTTATTTTAACTAGGTAATATAGTTATTAAATAGTTATTAACTATTTAATAACTACCTAGCTAAAAGAAATACAAATTTACCTGTAAAATAAATCCTAACCTAAGTTACAATTAAACCTAACACTACACTATCATTAAATAAATTAAATTAATTAACTATAAATACCTACAATTAAATACAATTAAATAAACTAACTAAAGTACAAAAAATAAAAAAAACTAAGTTACAAAAAATAAAAAAATATTACAAGATTTTTAAGCTAATTACACCTAATCTAAGCCCCCTAATAAAATAACAAAGCCCCCCAAAATAAAAAAATGCCCTACCCTATTCTAAATTACAAAAGTTAACAGCTCTATTACCAGCCCTTAAAAGGGCCTTTTGCGGGGCATGCCCCAAAGTAATCAGCTCTTTTGCATGTAAAAAAAATACAACCCCCCCAACATTAAAACCCACCACCCACATACCCCTACTCTAACCCACCCAAACCCCCCTTAAATAAACCTAAAACTAACCCCCTGAAGATCTCCCTACCTTGAGTTGTCTTCAGCCAGCCGACCACCGATGGAACAGAAGAGGACATCCGCAGCGGCCAAAGTCATCATCCAAGGGGCGCTGAAGAGGTCTTCCATCCGATAGAAGTCTTCATCCATGCAGCGTCTTCAATCTTCATCCATCCGGAGCGGAGCGGAGCCTTCTTCAAACGAGCCGACGCGGAGCCATCCTCTTCCAACGACGCTTACCTGACGAATGGATATTCCTTTAAGTGACGTCATCCAAGATGGCGTCCCTCGAATTCCGATTGGCTGATAGGATTCTATCAGCCAATCGGAATTAAGGTAGGAAAAATCTGATTGGCTGATCAGAACAGCCAATAGAATGCGAGCTCAATCTGATTGGCTGATTGGATCAGCCAATCGGATTGAACTTGAATCTGATTGGCTGATTGCATCAGCCAATCAGATTTTTCCTACCTTAATTCCGATTGGCTGATAGAATCCTATCAGCCAATCGGAATTTGAGGGACGCCATCTTGGATGACGTCACTTAAAGGAATATCCATTAGTCGGATAGGCGTCTTTGGAAGAGGATGGCTCCGCATTGGCTCGTTTGAAGAAAGCTCCGCTCCGGATGGATGAAGATTGAAGACGCCGCATGGATGAAGACTTCTATCGGATGGAAGACCTCTTCAGCGCCCCTTGGATGATGACTTCGGCCGCTGCGGATGTCCTCTTCTGTTCCATCGGTGGTCGGCTGGCTGTAGACGACTCAAGGTAGGGAGATCTTCAGGGGGGTAGTGTTAGGTTTTTTTTAAGGGGGGTTTGGGTGGGTTAGAGTAGGGGTATGTGGGTGGTGGGTTTTAATGTTGGGGGGCGCTGTATTTTACTTTTACATGCAAAAGAACTGATTACTTTGGCCCTTTTAAGGGACGGTAATAGAGCTGTTAACTTTTGTAATTTAGAATAGGGTAGGGCATTTGTTTTATTTTGGGGGGCTTTGTTATTTTATTAGGGGGCTTAGATTAGGTGTAATTAGCTTAAAAATCTTGTAATATTTTTTTATTTTTTGTAACTTAGTTTTTTTTATTTCTTGTAATTTAGTTTTTTTTTTGTACTTTAGTTAGTTTATTTAATTGTATTTAATTGTAGGTATTTGTTGTTAATTAATTTAATTCATTTAATGATAGTGTAGTGTTAGGTTTAATTGTAACTTAGGTTAGGATTTATTTTACAGGTAAATTTGTATTTCTTTTAGCTAGGTAGTTATTAAATAGTTAATAACTATTTAATAACTATTCTACCTAGTTAAAATAAATACAAAGTTACCTGTAAAATAAATATAAATCCTAAAATAGCTAAAATGTAATTATTAATTACATTGTAGCTATATTAGGGTTTATTTTAAAGGTAAGTATTTAGTTTTAAATAGGATTAATTTAGTTAATAAGAATAATATTTATTTAATTAATATTTAAGTTAGGGGGGGTGTTATGGTTAGGGTTAGACTTAGGTTTAGGGGTTAATAAGTTTATTATAGTGGCGGCGGTGTAGGGGGGGCAGGATAGGGGTTAATAAATTTATTTATAGGTTGCGGCGGTGTAGGGGGGGCAGGATAGGGGTTAATAGGTATTATGTAGGTGGCGGCGGGGTCCGGCAGTTTAAGGGTTAATAAGTTTATTAGAGTGGCGGTAGGCTCCGGGAGCGGCAGTTTAGGGGTTTATAAGTTTATTACAGTGGCGGTGGGCTCCGGGACCGGCGGTTTAGGGGTTTACATGTTTAATATAGGTGGCGGCGGTGTAGGGGGGCAGATTAGGGGTGTTTAGACTCGGGCTACATGTTAGGGTGTTAGGTGCAGACATCTCCCATAGGAATCAATGGGATGTCGGGCAGCAGCGAACATGAAATTTCGCTATGGTCAGACTCCCATTGATTCCTATGGGATCCACCACCTCCAGGGCGGGGGATTGAAAACCAGGTACGCTGGGCCGGAAAAGTGCCGAGCGTACCTGCTAGTTTTTTGATAACTCCCAAAAGTAGTCAGATTGTGCCGAACTTACGTTCGGAACATCTGGAGTGACGTAAGAATCGATCTGTGTCGGACTGAGTCTGGCGGATCGTTGCTTACGTCACTATATTCTACTTTTGCCGGGCTGTAGTGCTTGATAACTTAGGCGAATCAGCCTCGCCACAAATACGCTGCGGAATTCCAGCGTAATTGAGGTTGACGGCTTGATAACTAGAGGCCCTGGTCTCATCAGTACTGAGCATGAGAGCTGTTTATCCTGCTATGCAGGTTCTAAATGTGAACAAGATACACATACATATAGTGCCAGATTACGAGTAGAGTACAAAATTGCTCTTTGACAAGCGTGAAATTTGTGCTCCACTCGTAATACCAGCGCACGCAAATGGGAGCCTCGCTCTGATGCTGTCATACACGGCACAGAAACTAGTGCTGTGAAGGGGGTAGGCCACGTAGCCATGGGCAGCAAATGTAAAATATATATATATGTTACGGGTAAAGTAAGAAATCCAGGTAATCCTAGGATTACCTGGGTAAAACAGACATTAGCCAAGCGGCTGTGGGTAAAGCCCGATATAATGTAATTCCCCATCTACAATATTTCTTTTACCTCCGTCTGGGGGGTTCAAGGAAGGCGCTCCGCCGATCCTCTGGCATCCACCCCAAGTGAACCTTGGGGACTGAGGCCCCCCTTGAACCCCCCAGACGGAGGCAAAAAAGATAGTCAAGATGGGGGAATTACAGTGCATGCTATATATGTTTGATGCAGTAACTCCGCACTCTGAGGGGATGTATGATCTTAAATCGGGCTTTACCCACAGCAGCTTGGGTAATGTCAGTTTTACCCGGGTAAACACCCAATATCTGACTATATACACATATTAACACATAAATACCCAATATATGACTATATACACATATTAACACATAAATACCCAATATCTGACTATATACACATATTAACACATAAATACCCAATATATGACTATATACACATATTAACACATAAATACCCAATATATGACTATATACACATATTAACACATAAATACCCAATATATGACTATATACACATATTAACACATAAATACCCAATATCTGACTATATACACATATTAACACATAAATACTCAATATCTGACTATATACACATATTAACACATAAATACCCAATATCTGACTATATACACATATTAACACATAAATACCCAATATATGACTATATACACATATTAACACATAAATACCCAATATCTGACTATATACACATATTAACACATAATATCTGACTATATACACATATTAACACATAATATCTGACTATATACACATATTAATACATAAATACCCAATATCTGACTATATACACATATTAATACATAAATACCCAATATCTGACTATATACACATATTAACACATAAATACCCAATATATGACTATATACACATATTAACACATAAAAACCCAATATCTGACTATATACACATATTAACACATAATATCTGACTATATACACATATTAATACATAAATACCCAATATCTGACTATATACACATATTAATACATAAATACCCAATATCTGACTATATACACATATTAACACATAAATACCCAATATCTGACTATATACACATATTAACACATAAATACCCAATATATGACTATATACACATATTAATACATAAATACCCAATATCTGACTATATACACATATTAATACATAAATACCCAATATATGACTATATACACATATTAACACATAAATACCCAATATATGACAATATACACATATTAATACATAAATACCCAATATCTGACTACATACACATATTAACACATAAATACCCAATATCTAACTATATACACATATTAATACATAAATACTCAATATCTGACTATATACACATATTAACACATAAATACCCAATATCTGACTATATACACATATTAACACATAAATACCCAATATCTAACTATATACACATATTAATACATAAATACCCAATATCTGACTAAATACACATATTAATACATAAATACCCAATATCTGACTAAATACACATATTAATACACAAATACCCAATATCTAACTATATACACATATTAACACATAAATACCCAATATCTGGCTATATACACATATTAACACATAAATACCCAATATCTGACTATATACACATATTAATACATAAATACCCAATATCTGACTATATACACATATTAACACATAAATACCCAATATCTGACTATATACACATATTAACACATAAATACTCAATATCTGACTATATACACATATTAACACATAAATACCCAATATCTAACTATATACACATATTAATACATAAATACCCAATATCTGACTAAATACACATATTAATACATAAATACCCAATATCTGACTAAATACACATATTAATACACAAATACCCAATATCTAACTATATACACATATTAACACATAAATACCCAATATCTGGCTATATACACATATTAACACATAAATACCCAATATCTGACTATATACACATATTAATACATAAATACCCAATATCTGACTATATACACATATTAATACATAAACACCCAATATCTGACTATATACACATATTAACACATAAATACCCAATATCTGACTATATACACATATTAATACATAAACACCCAATATCTGACTATATACACATATTAACACATAAATACCCAATATCTGACTATATACACATATTAATACATAAACACCCAATATCTGACTATATACACATATTAACACATAAATACCCAATATATGACTATATACACATATTAACACATAAATACCCAATATCTGACTATATACACATATCAACACATAATACCCAATATCTGACTATATACACATATTAACACATAAATACCCAATATCTGACTAAATACACATATTAACACATAAATACCCAATATCTGACTATATACACATATTAACACATAAATACCCAATATCTGACTAAATACACATATTAACACATAATACCCAATATCTGACTATATACACATATTAACACATAAATACCCAATATCTGACTAAATACACATATTAACACATAAATACCCAATATCTGACTATATACACATATCAACACATAATACCCAATATCTGACTATATACACATATTAACACATAAATACCCAATATCTAACTATATACACATATTAATACATAAATACCCAATATCTAACTATATACACATATTAACACAAATACCCAATATCTGACTATATACACATATTAACACATAAATACATATGCATATATACATATACATATATATTTGCAGTTTTAACACAGTCCCCATAGAAATAATCAGCTAATTAGCAAACATGACTATTTTACCTGCTCTCACCCAAGGTCATCCTGAAAAACCTGGCCTGTTGGGGAGGCCTGAGGGCAGGTTTGAAAAATCAGTGGTATAAGGGGACAGACTGAGCAGTTAGTTTGGGATGTGAAGATGATCAAATGTAGATAATTTATTTGACATAAGAACATGGCTTTGGTATTCCAGTGTCTTTGGGAATCGGGACCTTTCTTTTTTATATATATTAGATACCCCAAAGCATAGCGTTATGGAATACAAATTGTCTGTGCAAGGACCAAAAGAGTGCTGTCTGCATGCTGTTTTATATAGACATTAGCACTAATACGAGAGTATTGGGATTTGTACATATAAGTATTTATATACATACACTATATGGCCAAAAGCATTTAGTTTGCATGTTTCAGCCACACCTGTTGCTAACAGGTGCATAATATCCAGCACATAGCCATGAAATTTCCATAGACAAACATTGGCAGTACACTAGGTTGCACTTAAAGGGACAGTATAGTGTAAATTTGTTTTTCCCCTAATGTATTTTCAATTACTTGTTATACCAGCTGCAGAGTATAGAATGTATGAGTAATTTAATTTTCAGGTTTATTTGTGTATATGAAATAGCTGCCTTTGTGCTTTGAAACCACAACCTATAAAAAAACATAAATTATTCTTACCAAATCATTTCCTTTCCTTCTGTACAGGGAGAGTCCACAGCTGCATTCCTTACTTGTGGGAAATACTGAACCTGGCCACCAGGAGGAAGCAAAGACTCCCCAGCCAAAGGTTTAAATACCTCCCCTACTTCCCTCATCCCCCAGTCATTCTGCCGAGGGAACAAGGACCAGTAGGATAAATATCAGGGTGAAAAAGGTGCCAGAAGAATAAATTAAAATTTAGGGCCGCCCATCAGAGAACACGGGCGGGAGCTGTGGACTCTCCCTGTACAGAAGGAAAATAAATTATCTGGTAAGCATAATTTATGTTTTTCTTCTTAATACAGGGAGAGTCCACAGCTGCATTCAATACTTGTGGGAAATTATACCCAAGCTCCAGAGGACACTGAATGTTAATGGGAAGGTAAAAAAGAGAGGTGGCCCCTATGCCCAACAGCCTGAAAAACCTTTCTCCAGAAGGCTGCTTCAGCAGAAACAAACATCAAACTTGTAAAATCTTACAATTGGTTCCTCTAGATCTCACTAATTAAGGGTACCTTCTATGCACACTCAAACAAAACGTTATCCCCTCAAAAACGTTCAAGTTTTCTAAAATTAAATACAAGTATAGAGAGTTGCGCCCCTAAAGATATCAGGGCTGAAGGTCAAAATGTTTTATAGTCTAAATCAAAAGTATAAATTATGGCATATATATAGACTTTTATAGAAACTTATATAAGGCTTAAAAAAACTAATATAAAGAATTCATATGCAACCATATAGTCAATCAGTTGAATACATAAAGAAATATTTAATGATACATATAATACAATACACTTCTAAAATGCAGTTGTGGCCACAACTATAAATAAATACACTAATAGTGGGATATTCCCAGCAGTAAATAAAAAAAAAATATATATAAAAACTTAAGTGGCTGTATCTATATAGACACGTTGAAAATCTTCAAAAAGTGCAATCAATCTGTGCAAAGTAGATACTTGCTGATTTCATCTAAGACGTTATTATTATATGGGGCAGAATTTGTAACAACTTCTTTGTAGCAGCTTGTGTTTGTATAATGTGGCGTCTCCTCAGCCGTTATTCACTCTTAAACAGCTGTGATAGATTTTTAGCCAATCAGCTTGTTTGTCATCAGAAAGTTACGTTTTTAAATGTAACAGCAGTGCTTAAAGGGACAGTCAACACCAGAATTGTTGTTGTTTTAAAAGATAGATAATCCTTTTATTACCCATTCCCCAGTTTTGCACAGCCACCACGGTAATATTAATAAACTTTTTACCTCTGTGATTACCTTGTATCTAAGCATCTTCTGACAGCCCCCTGATCACATGACATTTTATTTATTATCTATTGACTTTCATTTTAGCCAATTAGTGCAGTGTCTGCCACAATTCACAGGCGTGCTCACAATGTTATCTATATGGCTTACAGGAACTAGCTCTCCCCTGCTGTGAAAAGCAAATACAAAAGCATGTGATTAGAGGCGGCCTTCAAGGGCTTAGAAATTATCATATGAGCCTTCCTAGGTTTAGCTTTCAACTAAGTTTACCAAGAGAACAAAGCAAAATTGGTGAAAAAAGTAAATTGGGAAGTTGTTTAAAATTACATGCCCTATTTGAAACATGAAAGTTTTTTTTGGACTTGACTGTCCCTTTAAATATTTCACAAGAGAACGATAAATTTCCTTTATACTCTTTCAAAGTCTTTTCATGTAATAGTCTCTTATTGGTGCAACTTTCTAACCACTCGTAACATAAAGGGGCTCTTACCTCTTATGCTTTGATGTATTTCAGAGGCGGCTTCTTAGTTCAAGCCTTACCTAAGCCTTCCACTTTAGTTACCGGGTATCTTGGAAAGTGCCCGTATGATTCCGTTGTTTGGATGTTTAAGCTGCAGCTTTATGTAGATTGAAGGAGGTTGTGACTTTTTTACAGTGAGAAAAAACAGCTGATACGAGTTCAGCTGTGACGGGAGAAATTTAAAGATTCCTGGCACTACGAGGCGGGTGAGCGTCACTTACAGCCCGGACCAGAGTTCTACATAAAGCTGCAGCTTAAACATCCAAACAACGGAATCATGTGGGCACTTTCCAAGATACCCGGTAACTAAAGTGGAAGGCTTAGGTAAGGCTTGAACTAAGAAGCCGCCTCCGAAATACATCAAAGCATACGAGGTAAGAGCCCCTTTATGTTGCGAGTGGTTAGAAAGTTGCACCAATAAGAGACTATTACATGAAAAGACTTACATGAAAACTATTACATGAAAAGAGTATAAAGGAAATTTATCGTTCTCTTGTGAAATATTTAAGCACTGCTGTTACATTTAAAAACTGAACTTTCTGATGACAAACAAGCTGATTGGCTAAAAATCTATCAAAGCTGTTTAAGAGTGAATAACGGCTGAGGAGACGCCACATTATACAAACACAAGCTGCTACAAAGAAGTTGTTACAAATTCTGCCCCAAATAATAATAACGTCTTAGATGAAATCAGCAAGTATCTACTTTGCACAGATTGATTGCACTTTTTGAAGATTTTCAACGTGTCTATATAGATACATCCACTTAAGTTTTTATATTTTTTTTTTTTTATATTTACTGCTGGGAATATCCCACTATTAGTGTATTTATTTATAGTTGTGGCCACAACTGCATTTTAGAAGTGTATTGTATTATATGTATCATTAAATATTTCTTTATGTATTCAACTGATTGATTATATGGTTGCATATGAATTCTTTATATTAGTTTTTTTAAGCCTTATATAAGTTTCTATAAAAGTCTATATATATGCCATAATTTATACTTTTGATTTAGACTATAAAACATTTTGACCTTCAGCCCTGATATCTTTAGGGGAGCAACTCTCTATACTTGTATTTAATTTTAGAAAACTTGTAAAATCTGTGTGTAAGGAGGACCAGGTAGCCGCCTTACAAATCTGATCCATAGAGGCTTAGTTTTTGAAGGCCCAAGAGGAAGTCACTGCTCTCGTAAAATTAGCCGTAATCCTCTGTGGAGGCTTAAGACTCGCTGACTCATATGCTAAGCGGATGATACTCCTCAACCAAAAAGATAAGGAAGTCGAAGAGACCCTCTGACCCCTACGCTTCCCAGGATAGATAACAAACAGAGAAGAAGTTAGTCTAAATTCCTTCGTAGCCTAAAGATAGAACTTCAAGGCACGAACCACATCCAGATTATGCAGTAAACGTTCCTTCGATGAAGAAGGATTAGGACATAAGAAAGGAACCACAATTTCTTGATTGATGTTGCAATTTGATACAACCTTAGGAAGAAATCCTAACTTGGTTTGTAGAACAGCCTTATCATCATGGAACACCAGATAAGGAGGGTCGCATTGCAAGGCAGCAATCTCAGAGACTCTGCGCGCAGAAGCAATAGCTACTAGAAAAAGAACCTTCCAAGACAAACAACTTAATGTCAACATCATGCATAGGCTCAAACGGAGCCCATTGCAAAACTTTAAGAACAAGATTTAAACTCCAAGGAGGAGCATTAGATCTAAACACCGGCCTGATCCTAGTCAGAACCTTAACAAAAGACTGTACATCCGGAAGCTCAGCAAGCCTCTTGTGCAGTAAAACAGACAGGACCGAAATCTGTACCTTCAAGGAACTAGCTGAGAGGCCCTTCTCCAGTCCATCCTGGAGAAAGAAAGAATCCTGGCAACCTTTACTTTGTGCCAGGACAAACCACGCTCTTCACACCAGAATAAGTAGGTCCTCCAAACCTTATGAAAGATGCGACGAGTAACCGGCTTACGAGCTTGAATGAGAGTATCAATAACGCTCTCAGAAAACCCTCTCTTGGCTAAGACTAAGCATTCAATCTTTACGCAGTCAGCCTCAGAGAATCTAGATTTTGATGAATAAAGGGGCCTTGTTCCAGCAGATCCCTGCGACAAGGTGCCCTCCAAGGAGGAGAGGATGACATCCCCACTAGATCCGTGAACCATATCCTTTGCGGCCACGATGGAGCAATCAGAATCACTGACGCCTGGATTATCACCAACTTCATTGACCATATTCATTGAAGACACCACACCTGTATCACTACAAACTATATTGGACATAATTATTGGAGATATTGAATATACATTACTTTCCTGACCAAGTGAAGGTTCACGTGTTGAGGATTATCTATTTTACTACTAGCAGATATTTTAACCGTATTTTAGAAGTTTAGAAGTCAATTGCCAGATATATTTGTGTACATCTGGACGGAGCTATTAGCTTGGTTCATTTTTCATATACATATATTGTCCAATTACATTTGTATATTTATATATTTTTATATTTTTTATTGTATTTCACTGTAATTAGTGTTTTTATTATGGATCCATGAATGTGTATTGTACATTTTGTATGTAAGATTAAAGAATTTTAAGCATCAACCAGTACCTCAGCCTCCATCAGGTTAGGCGCTTTGGTTAAACACACTCATTTAAAAGAATTAGTAACCCAGAAGGCCGTAATTCTTTCCTGAAAAATGTTTAGGGAACCCTCCACCTCGATCATTTTCACGAAGGAGACGCACCAAAAGGTAGCCGCTCCAGCAACTGCGGTGACAAGCGCCGTCAGTAAAAGCAAATATCCCATAGGTTGAAACATCCTTTTTAACAGAGTTTCCTTCCTTATATCCGGCGGCTCTATGAACGACAAACTATCCTCACACAGGCTAGTATTACATGTGGCAAGCGTAAAAATAGCACCAACCAAGTAGAGATGGGGAAAAAAAAACACCCTCATAGAGAGTCCGGAACCAGGATCCTTAAAAGGCAGAAGACGGGAAGAGGAATCGAATCCTGTCCCACTCGCCCTTAATAATGATTGCCATCAAATTAAGGACCCAGAGGTTTGTTTGGCAGCTCGGCCTTTGGAACCTCTAATGTAGTCAAAACCTCCTTTAGTAGAAAGCGTAAACATTCTGTCCTAAATCTAAAAACTGGATCCTCCACAGGCGGAGGATTATAGGCAGCAGACTCCAACCCTGAAAGTTCATACTATAAAGTTTTAGAGAGAACCTCATCATCGGAAAACTGATCAGATATATCAGACAAATTACATGATGCCACCTGGGCAGGAGTGCACGATTTAACCTTTCGCTTGTGCTTAGCAGTGCGGGGGAAAGCACTAATGGCCGCAGACACCGCCATATGAAACTACGCAGTAACGTCTGGTGAAAAAAGGCCCCCTCCAGATGGAGAATTAGCAGTGCAATGGGAAACTGCATGTGTATAAAAAGATGCATGTAGAGTGTGCACCTCACTGGACAAGGACTCCTCAGAGGTGGGCGGCTCAGTGGTATCAAACATGTCAACCTTATTTGATATAATCCCCTTATTAAGGCATATGGAACATAATTGAGAGGGCGGATATTTTCTTCTTAAATGGAAAGACTCCACATTCCAGAGCTCCCTCACAATATAAACAGGCATTACTCTTTGAAATAGAGGGAGAACCCTCTAATGAATCAGAATCCTCCATAGCTAAAGTACAACAAGCGGAGGACTACAGAAAAAATGAACTTTATTTTAAATTAAAAAAGGCACCTTTATACCGCCAATGGCTGGGGCACTCACCACCTCCTATGACCCAGACAGACCAGAGATAAAACTCCTCTCCAGTAGTAACTCGGTAAAGAGAAAGGAAATAGAAGCCTCAACTCTTCCGGTCACATGGTGCGTAATGCAGGACCGTCCCTGCTATGAGAAAAAGCGCGCCAAGCTTTTAAGCTGCGCAACCTTCAAAGTAAAAGTGAATCCTGTATGTTCTATCTCAGCCTATGAGCCCAAAAACATCTTACACATAAAGCAGCATAAAATCAAATAAAGCATATATGATTAAACCCAACTGTTCATAACCCCCCTCAGGAGATATTAACCCTTGATCCATATAGATAAAAGGAGCCATACTGTGACCCTGTCTTCTAGCATTTGCAATATGTGTAAAAATTGAAACGATCTTACCGGAAAACAATCCATGCTGTGGAACAGAAACACAGCCTCTCAAGTGTGACAGTCTTGTAGCATCGCTCCTGACATCGACTTGAGTGAGAAAAAGCAGGCAGTGAAACGTGTCAACACTGATTGCTAAGGAGCTGTTAATCTAAGTCTGGATGGGTTCGCAGAATAGACTCTACCTGCATCTCCAGACTCTAACTTTCGTCAATGCTCTCACTGAGAGGCTGACAAGACTACTTGAAACTCCAGTCCCATCTCGAAGGGCAGATACCCTTCCTAAGGAACTACTCCGAAATCTTCTGACACCTCTCTGCCAACCTCCTGTGATGGTGTATTTGCCTCCTCCTGGTGGCCAAGTTCATTATTTCCCACAAGTAAAGAATGCAGCTGTGGACTCTCCCTGTATTAAAAAGGAAATGGGTTGAGCTTTAAGGAAAAATCAGATCTCATTTTATCACTTTGAATACAGAAACATGCTTCCTTATCTTATATCTGTCTGTAAACCAAAGCTCAATACTTACAGAGAACAATGGAAAATTAAGTAATACAATTTTATCTCTCCTACACCCCACTGGGAGTGTCATTTCTTCTGCTGGCTGTGTTTACACAGATTTTATATAGCCTATAATTAAGTATAGAAACTTTCAGTATAGGTGGGGATACCACAGGCTAAATCAGCTATTTAAAATGCCAAAAATAGTGGTAAAGCAGATACTTGTAAACAATTTAATACACTTCAGCAGGTAAATTGATAATTGGGAACAAATTAAAGGGGAGAACATTTTTGGCTAAACTGTCCCTTTAACATTTATTTTGTATACAGAGTTTTTCCAAGTTGACACAGACTGTAAAACCAACCCATCAGTGTGCAATCTCAGTGCTTAGGACTATGCAATGCATTACTGCCTTGTAGATCCAGCAGATCCCATCAGAATCAGCTGGAGTAACACTTCTCAGCTTGACTATATCTATAATGTGCCATTTAATCTTTCAGGCTAGACAGACAGCTTCCCAGAATATTCCAGCACAAGTCAAGCGCTGTGAGTCATAGGCCAAGGATGTCCAGCACAACTGACGTGTCACCTGACAGTGTGGCCTTCCTGTTAATGTAACACCACTATATCTGAGAGCAGCAAGTCAAGCGTACACCAGATAGCCATATACTGCACCTCATCTGTGTATAGGACGGCCTGCAGCTTCTGTATTTCTATATTGTGAGTGGCCACAGCTATTAAAAAAAAGAGCCTTTTATCAACTTGAACAACAAAGACTAAATATGTTTAATGCTATCTTGATCAGAATTAAAACAACATAAAAGGGAAAATATATCAAGTTGCATTCACCACCTCTGAGGTGATGGAAATAAACACTGGCTTGTTTGGGGGGACTGACAGGCCCTGCTCTTGTGAGATAGGTTGCACAAAAGCAGGAGGCGGGATTGCACAAGAGAGCTTTTTTGCCAAACGATGTTGCATGATGCAGCTTGATACATTTTTCTGTAAGTTCTTTATACCATTTACCCCGTCACATATTTAAAGGGACATTAATTAGTACATCTGCAATAGTGTGGTTACTAATCACCATGCTATTATTTTCCTCCTGAGACAGCAGCTGTCTTCAAAGTTGTTCTCTTATTGAAAATCTGCTTTTTCACACTGGGCGCAGCCATCTTTTAGCATAAATTTGTCATATCATTTGTTTTTCCTGCTTTCTATTATGTGAGCTAAACTGAAGTGCAAGGTAAATCTTTAAAAAAAAAAGCCGCTAACATGACAGATCTGTGAAAGTGCTCTGCTCCTATCACATGATGTAACAATACGCGAGTTACAAGATGGCGGAGCTCAGTAAAAAATGCAGAGCTTTACCAGCTAGATTCTATAAATGAGAAAGAGCTGCAGATGAAGTAACAAATGAATTATATGTAGTAACCCTTCTGTAGTTTAATGTCCATTTAACCTTTGCATTGCCCAGAGGTCACCATCATCACTCCTGGGAAAGAATCCCCTAATGAGACCATTACATCTTCCTCTGTAAGAAAGCAGAAATCCTACACAAAGAACAGAGATACCAAATCATTAGAAGTTCTAATCCTGATCTATTAAAGGTTGTGGCCTCTTGGGGCTATAATTTAGTAAAAGCAAATCTAGTTTTAAGGTTATGTTTGGTTTACAGACATTTTACTCCAGCTTGTGTTATGTCGGCAGTATAGGACTCACCTGTAGTGTACGGGGTACCTGTAACAACCAGACTCGGTTCTGAGCTGCTCACTAGAGAACCACTGCCGACTTCAGTGCTGCCGTTGTCATCTGCAAGAAAGGGAAGCCACGTGCGTCAGTGAGAAAAATAAGACAACAGGCTTCAATCCAATCAGTCAGATTATCCTGTGAAATGTATGGGCCAAAGGAATTTTGGGCTTTTAAAACTCAAAAACTTGAAGCTGTTGAAAACAAGTTTTTGTCTGTTTTTAGTGTTGTTTTTTTGACTGCTTTTGGACATTAAACACTTTGAGATTGTGTAGTAAAAAACTTTGTAATATACTTTAAATATTTATTTTGTCCCTTTTTCCTGTAATTTTACTTTAAAAATGGTTGGTTCTTTTAATTCCACTGAATTTTAAAAAAAAAGAAATGGGTGCCGCCATGTTGAAACCTAGTGTTGCCCTTATCTAATCTCTGATGAAAAAAACTATTAATGACTATTACAATTTGCAATCATATGCATATGAATTTAAACATGTATTTAACACTTCCCTTTAACTGTGATTTTGTACTACTGATTCTCTATTTTGTCAGTGGTTTTATTTTTGCTTTATTTACACATGGTAGGTGGAAAGTGTGTCATTAGCAAAGTTATGTAACCAGAATTAAAGGGACATTGTACACTAGATTTTTCTTTGCAAAAAACGTTTTGTAGATGATCCATTTATATAGCCCATACAGGTATTTTTTTAATGTATAGTTTTGCTTATTTTTAAATAACATTGCTCAGATTTTCAGACTCCAAACCAAGCCCCAAAGTTTTAGGAGAATACCGACGTATACCTACTCCAGCTTGATTCTGTTTGTGTAAAGGGTCTTTTCATATGCAAAGGAATGGGAAGGGGGGAATGTTGGATATTTCCCACTTGCAGTGGGTGTTCAAGTAACCTTTATAACAGAGCTAAACTGGAAGCTTCTAAGTAAGTTTTTAAATGGTTTTATACTGGATTTTTAGATCAGTATCTGTGCATATTATTCTTTATAGTAGTGTCTACTACATGCAGTTATATGAAAATTGGTGTATACAGTCCCTTTAAAATAGGACTTCACTCTAGGAAATATTACCAGTCATTGTGTAGTGCTGCATAGTAAATAAAAGCTGGGATTTCTACATATTGGGAGAATATGCTCTAATGTAAGAAGCTTTCACCCATAACCAACAAATCTGTATTATCTGCTAATTTATAAAGCAATCTTCTCCTGCAATACATGTAAGAATGTCAGCCAAATAACTGTGCCAAGCAGCCAGTGCCGGTGCAGATAGGGACATATGGGAGGGGTCACACAAGGTGACAGTGATATAATCTAATGTGTGAACAAAGTCTATGGTAAGTGAGGAGTCATTGTATAGGCAGAGTAAGAAATCCAAGTGAGTTATGAAAATAATCTGTGGGTGCTAAAGGCGACAGCAGTGCACCTGAGAACAATTCTCAGGATACTGAGAGCGGAATATGTTCTATATAAAGGCTTGGCCTGACCGTCCACTCCCTGCCTTCTTATCCAGAATAAATGTACCCATATTATAAATAAGCTGCTCTTACCCATACATACTCCCCAAACCTACCTATATCTAAGTTGCTCTTGTACCTAAATACTATACTAACTCAACAACTATTTATTTTTTAGCCCAGTAATGCTTTTCACAGAGTAGAACTTTCCTGTAGTATATCAGTCTGATCCCGCCTATTACGGTCAGTTTAACGCCAAAATATCAGGCAATTCCTCTCTGAACAAGGAACACAGCAACCCCAGACGATTGTTTCGGCCTTCATTAGGCCTCATCAGTGAGGTATAGCCATATTCCTCTAAACACACTTAGCAAGGAGTCCACATCTGGTTGCCTTAAAACATTTTTACTTTAGAAATGTACAATATGTTTTTTGACCACTGTGGGAACTGATCAAAGCTAAAGTAAATGCTGAATATATTGTACACACAGCAGATATGCTGTAATAACCCTTTATGGCAATTTACTGGGCACAAGGCATGCCGCACCTGCACCAACAATGATTCCACAAAACAACAGTGTCAGAGTACAACTGTCACTGTGTCCCCCTGGGCCAATCCACCCCCCTGTATCTAATAAGGTGCTCATCCATAAAGGCTCCAGAATTCATCCAAATATATCCATCCATCCATTTGCCATTAGCTCAGCCAACTATTCCTAAATTGCTCTTATCCACAATTATTCCTAGTATTTACCAAACTATTCTTAGCTCCCAGTATCTCTTTCTTTGCCTATAAAACCATTAGTAATATGTGCTGTCATATGAAGAACATCTCTCCATGTACAATGAATTTCCTGTCTTTTCACAAATCTCCCACATTTTCTTTAAACAGTATCTCATCGGTGATGGGTAAAGCCATAACTTGACTATAATTTCAGGAGGGCTGAACAACATGCTAAGTGAACAAGATCCTTCTGTTCATTCCTTAGATTCCTACATGTGTAAACAGACATTAAACACTAAATACATTTGATAAGTATAGTATTGAGGTTATTCCCCACCTCCCTCTAGTTATGGGTTCTGCCATGTTGAAATCTGTCTTTCACTACATTCCAGTGCTGATGTGTTTGCACATGTGCAGTAATTCTCCTTCAGATACCTGCAGAGTAACCTAGGTTACAAAATGGCGGCCCCCATAATTAGAGGGAGGTGCATGAAATGTATTTAGTGTTTAGTCTCCCTTTAAATTAGTAAACACAAACATAATCTTGCAGCTGAGGTATCATTAAATTAATTTTATAGTTATCCCAAGCAATAAAAACAGATGCCAATTGGATTTGAAAAAAAAATTCAATTATAAAATGATAAAACGTCAAAATCTACTTAAATACAAAAAATATAAATGAAAAGATGAGAATGAGGTGAATCTGAGCCTTGACTAGGGATAGTCTACAACTGTGTTTATATTCAAATTCGAATGTTAGAACGAATGTTATTGTAGAAATTCGATTTACATAATAAGAATGCTGATAAGAACTAATATTCTTAAAAATTCTATAATCTAATGTTATGTTCAGTTTTCGAATGTTCTAGAAATATGGAATAAAAAGCGCAGAGTAAAACACCAAACTCCTGATATACCTAAAAAGTCCCTAATATAGGCATGTGAAAAACAGATAAAATTAAGTTTAAACAGCGCTGTAGCTAAAGGTGAATGTGAAACAATTTAAAACAGGTGATAAATTCCAAAAGATACGTGTTAAAACATCAATGTTGATAAATATTGTAATAGTGACAAATGCTTAGTGATAAGGTTATTTGTGGATATTGTGAATAATCAGAAAAAAAGGCTTGGTAAAGCAAAATAAACTTAAATAAACAGTGACAAGTAGAGTGTAGTTTAACAAGGCTCTGCCTAAAAATATTTAATATAACATATGTAAATACAGAATAAAAAACATATAAACTAAAAACGGACGTCTCCGTATAAAACAAATTATGCCAATACACCGACTTTTTCAAAATGTATCTCCTTATGGCCAGAAATGGGATAAAACAGTCCCGGTAACAGTTAATATGTGGACAGATGATGCAGGCTTACCCCCAAACAATTGCGGCTCTTGATGAAGCAAAAGATGAAATTACCGCCGTGGCGGAAGTGACGTCACTTATAGGGGCGCTGGCCCGACTGAGCACTCCGATTGGTTTCTGTTCCGGTCGCTCTCAGGTTTCAGCTTCTTAATTCGCAATGGCAAGGTATCCGCTCTTTATGTGCTAAGATGCACGCAGGATACTGATAACGGCTGTTTTGTGCTGAATGTGGCTGTTTAGAGTAGATGCAAAAAGTTCCATGTATAACCTTCAATAAGGCTTATAGTGTTGGTACACAGGCAGGTACCAGGAGGATGCAAAATTCTTTAAAAGTTCCACAGATGACAAGCTGTATCAATCTGTGACAGCAACTGGTAGCTGTGAGATACTTTTTAAAATCAGAAGTTGGCAACAAACATCAACGCGTTTCTCCCTCTGCAGGGCTTTCTCAAGATGAGGTGTTGCAGCAGGTGTACCTTTTTTAAAGATGTATCTCAGTCTCTTATTGGTTACTTTTTATTAGTCATAGGAGAAGGGGTGTGTATCATTAATTAAGGTAGTGTTGGCAAATCTACATTTGTTCAGAGCAATGATATATCAGCTTCATTACTAGAGTTAGAACAGATACAGAATCTAAACTCCATATAATCTTCTAAAGTGGTTAATTATAAAGTGCACAGTGATAGTGATATTATAATAAGTATACAAAAATAAATTGAATTTTTTAAAAAACCTTCATGATAAAGTAAAAATATATAAATGGGACCCTATGAACTTTGTGATAACATAATATAAAAAACTATATAATAGATGAGGTTATATCTATACCTTCATTCTAAAAAACTTCAAAAGTGTATAATCTGCGCTGTTTAAGAATAAAAATAATGATAAAATACATTTATATTAAAAAATATATTTATATTAAAAATATATCTATATAAAAGGGGACACAAGTATACGTCAGGGGATAAAATTTAAAATTGATCTATGGAATTAATTGATCTAGTAGAGATTAATCTAATAAGAATGGGGAGATATCTAACTCTGAGTTCAGACCGGCGGGAAATAGGGTATCGTATTTATATATGAGTTCAGCCTCTTTGAGTTTTAAGATTTTTTCTATATTCCCACCCCTCCAATTTTGTTTAAAATGTGCTATTCCCCAATATTTCAGATCAGAGGTTCTACCATTGTGCACTAATTTAAAATGTTTATACAGATTAGTGTCTTCCATTCCCTTTTCAATACAAAGGAGATGTTCCCTTATCCTATAATTGTTTCACATTCACCTTTAGCTACAGCGCTCCTGTTTAAACTTAATTTTATCAGTTTTCGAATGTCACTTTCAAATTCAAATGTTCATAATAAATTGAATATACATTTTCGAAAATTGAATGTGTATATTTGATTTATTTATTGATTTATTATGAACATTCAAATTCGAATATTACATTTATAAAACACATTTGTAGACTAGAAATACTATTTTGAATTCAAATTCGAATATTACATTTATAAAACACAGTTGTAGACTAGAAATACTATTTCGAAATCAAATTTGAATATTACATTTATAAAACACAGTTGTAGACTAGAAATACTATTTCAAATTCAAATTCGAATATTACATTTCAAAATTGAATGTGATAAAATATATAGCTAAACATTCTTTTATTGGAACGAATATTTTCAAATGTTATTGAAAAAATTTAAAAAGAACATTTGAAAATAGAATGTTATATAAACATTCGAAATTCGATTCGAACAAACGAATGAATCAAAATTTGTTTTAAATTTAAAAAAATTTGAAAAATTCGCCCATCCCTAGTCAGTTAAAGTTATGTGAAATTGAAAGATGATCGTATTTCATCTGTGTTCAAATTTAACTGTTATACAAAAAAATATCAGAACAGTGTTATCTGATTGGCTTAAAGGGACACTGAACCCAATTTTTTTCTTTTGTGATTCAGATAGAGCATGCAATTTTAAGCAACTTTCTAATTTACTCCTATTATCAATTTTTCTTCGGTCTCTTGCTATCTTTATTTGAAAAAGAAGGCATCTAAGCTTCTTTTTTGGCTCAGCACTCTGGACAGCACTTTTTTATTGGTGGATGAATGTATCCACCAATCAGCAAGAATAACCCAGGTTATTCACCAAAAATGGGCTATCATCTAAACTTACATTCTTGCACTTCAAATAAAGATACCAAGAGAATGAAGAAAATTTGATAATCGGAGTAAATTAGAAAGTTGCTTAAAATTGCATGCTCTATCTGAATCACGAAAGAAAAAATTTGGGTTCAGTGTCCCTTTAAGTACTGCAGTTGAATTGTCCCCATTTAAGGTACATAGAATATGATTTTGTTCCCCGATTGCATTTTAAAAAGTGTTAGATTGACTGGTATGGACCTCCATATATTTACATTTAATTATAATTTTGTTACTTATGATATGAAGTATATTTATTTTTGTTCAGCTACAAAGAAACTCTATTTTTTTTTACTTTTTTCGGGGGGGGGCAGAATTACCCTAAAATCCTCCAGAAAAAAAACCTGAAACCTCTGTAACTCATACTGAGGAACCTTACCTCCTGATGCTTCATCTGCCATAAAGTCTTCATCATCAGATAAATCTCCATAACCCCACCGGTGCTGCGCTGCCGTCCGTGTGTCTGATACTCCGTCTGGTAAATATACTTCATCTAACACTCTTGAACTCTGTACCCCCTGAAAAAGTGAAACATGCAAAAACTTTAATATGAGAGACAAAGAAGCTAAAACAAAAAAGTAAGAATATCTGGGATGTAATTAACCCATTGGCTCCCAGACAGAGCTACAAAGCATTACTCTGTAGTAAGAAATGGCTTGAAAATCCTATACAGTCATTAAACACATTTTGCTTTAATGTAAAAAAATGTGGTGTCAATAAACACAAAGGTTATTGTGAATTTAATCAGGGCCAGCTCAAGATATTGAATTAAATGACACCACCAGTAGTAACATTACTGATTAGCATATCAACCTACTAGCCTGGCTGCTGACCTTACTAAGCCTGCCTACCTGCATGCAACCAATGCTTATGCACAATTGCGCAATAAGTGGGAAGGTAGTTAGGGAAGAGATGTAATTGTCCAACCTTGAATGTCACCCCTAACAGGACAGGAGCGATCAGGGTCTGACAGTGACTGACTAAGTCACTGAAGTGTTGCCCCTTCAAGTGCTGTCTGGGTCCGTTGGATCCACTTGGTTGAGCCAGCCCTGAAAGTCTACAACTCATTGGGCAGGAACTTAAGGGGTTAAAGGGACATAAAACACCTTGTAATTACAAGACTTTTTCATAGTCTTTTAATAAATGAACATACTATCCAAATGTAAAAAATCCTTTAAATAATTTACCACGTTTGCTCCAATAGAATTTCGTCAAACCCCTCACCACTTTCTTTATTTGGAGAAGCAAATCCAGACTTGCCAAGACTTGCCACTGTCATGTTGTCAGCATTGTTTGCAATATCTTATCTTATCACCTCATGCTCAGGCAAATTGTATGGTAGATATCTAGCAGGGTTAGGCTTGCAAAGAGTTTAAATACAGGAAAAGGGCACAAAATAAATAATTAACTTTATTGCAAAATGTCTTACTATGGATAATTTAAACATTTTACATCACAATCTCAAAAATATTCATATCCCTTTAAATGTTCCCCTGTACCACCAGCATTGACCCCAGTAGGAATATACAGTATGAACTTCATTCCCACAAGCCATTTGTCTGCTTTTGTATATTCTCATTCAGACGCCTACATGAAAATAGCCATGAAGTAAGATCATTTGAACAGCAGGCGAAGTGTGGGTGAGTGTATGAAGTAACTGGAACACTTTCCATCACACAGCGTAACTTTATAATATCAGCACTGAAACTTTAGCCTGTTTGGCTACAATCACCAATGTATTTAGGACAATGTACCAATAAATACTAGAGAAGTGGTGTTCCCACAGCACACTAGAGGTGCAGCTTGGCTGTACTCCCAGCCTGTGATTAGAAGGATAACTTTAGTGTCGGCAGTGAGACGTACATCCTCTGTTTTATCACTTTTGTTTTATCTAACCGCCTTGGTCTGAGGAGGTATAAAAAAAGGTCTCACTGCTCTGTGACACACATTATACTGCATGATTTTTTTTCCTTATATCTTCTGAGTCTGACACACATGCACATCACCTTGAATACCCCCCTCCCCAGTTCATCAGACCGCAATAAGGAAGGAATGCGTAGGGACAGCATTTTTCTGTGCAAATACGCCGGGGCTTATGATTACAGTGCGATCAGGCTGAGAACAAAAGGATTTGACGGTAACATAAAAGGTGTTTAATCAGCTTTAGCTGAACTGAATGGGAACTGGAGCCCTGAGAGGTCTGTGGGGAAACGAGAGCTGGCGTTCCGTGCACTCACTAAATGCCAACATGGCATGATGCCGGCACTCAGGTCCTACACATGTGCACCACGTGAACCATGCAAAGGAAACAACGGTCATGTGAAAACATATATGTGCCATAAAGTATGGGTGGACAAAGATATAGCATCACTGGCAGACACTTATGCTGCACTTAAAAGTTCTTTTGATGCACTGAACTTTTTTTTAGTACACAATTGCATCAACACTTGAGTTATTTATCCTGCACCAATTAAAGGGGCATGAAATCGAAGAAAAATACGTTTTCATTATTCAGATAGATCATACAAAAAAAACTAATGTATTTTTATTTTCAAATTGACCTCAATATCTTGGTATCCTTTGTTGAAACAACCTCTTTCTATGATAGCATACTGAGGTAGGCTTATGAGAGTGCACTTCTCTTGACCACTATATGGCAGCAGTAAAAGTAAATTTGGAAAGTTTTTTTTTCTTTCTAATTGCACCCAGTATCTGAATAAGGAAAATGTAATTTTGATACCTATGTCCCTTTTAATGTGGTTAGGAAACTAACAATTTAAATGTTTATCATGCATATAAAAAGGGCTATTTAAGGCTGGGGTGGAGAGGAGCAGGCAGAAACAAAAATAGGTTATGGAATAGGAAGTACAACATTGTGTTTTGTCCCATGCTCACAAGAGACCAAAAATCTAATTTGTTAACCCTTAGTGACTGTTGCCGTACCCTGTATGTCAGCCATCACAGGTCGCTTTCAGGGCAGTAGGAGTGTGGCAGACAGAGGCTTAAAGGGACAGTCAAGTCCAAAAAAAACTTTCATGATTTAAATAGGGCATGCAATTTTAAACAACTTCCCAATTTACTTTTATCACCAATTTTGCTTTGTTCTCTTGGTATTCTTAGTTGAAAGCTAAAACTAGGAGGTTCATATGCTAATTTCTTAGACCTTGAAGACTGCCTCTAATCTGAATGCATTTTGACCACTAGAGGGCATTAGTTCACATGTTTCATATAGATAACATTGAGCTCATGCACGTAAAGTGACCTAGGACTGAGCACTGATTGGCTAAACTGTATGTCTGTCAAAAGAACTGAAATAAGGGGGCAGTCTGCAGAGGCTTAGATACAAGGTAATTACAAAGGTAAAAAGTGTATTAATATAACTGTGTTGGTTATGCAAAACTGGGGAATGGGTAATAAAGGGATTATCTTTCTTTTTAAACAACAAAAATTCTGGTGTTGACTGTCCCTGTAAGCGCGCTATTTCTAAGTGCCTCAGCAGTGAGACCGGCGCTCCAACAGATCTGGAAGCGTCAGATGACACGTTACAGCAGCCATCGCGAAGGGGTTAACCTGAGCTTTTCACAATGCTGCAAATGATCTAAGCCAGCCATTTGATTTGCAGCATTTGCCGATTACAGAATTTCCTTTTTGAAGTCTCTAGAGAGCGTGCACAAGAAGCACAATTATTACACAAAAGCGACTGACAGTTCTCACAAACATAAAAACATTTTTTTCCTCAGTATAAGAACATCTGTGTTCTCTTCAATACACAAATTAAAAAAATACTTTTGTGCCCCTTTAAAATACTTTGCAAATATTGCAGCTCTACACCCTGCACTAAAGTTGCACTTAAAGGGATAGAACTTGCAGGATTCAGATAGAGCATTTCATTTTAAGACATTTTTAAATTCACTTTTATTTTCAAATGTGCTTTGTTCTCTTGATACGCCCTGTTGAAAAAGAATATGCACATATCCTATACTAGTGGGAGCTAAGCGCTGATTGGTACCTGCACACATTTGTCTCTTGTGATTGGTTAGCTAGATGTGTTCAGCTAGCTGCCAGTAGTGCACTTCTGTTCCTTCAGCAAAGGATAACAAGAGAATGAAGCAAATTTGATAATAGAAGTAAATTGGAAAGTTATTTAAAATTGTACGTTCTATCCAAATCATGAAATAAATTGCTGGGGTTTCCTGTCCCTTTAAACTGAATTAACAACGAGGCTGCACCAAACATTGCTGTGCCCACACTGCCATGACATCATTTTGTTGAGCACAATGTTCCTTTAGGATAATCTCTCAACAGATCAACTAAAACAGAGAAGTTCCAACCCATGCCTCTGTGTTTATTTAGTAAATAAATATTATAGCCTTAAGGCTAAAATTGCCATCTAAGCTGGCAAGATCCTGACTGGGTGGCAGAGAAATATATTGGAAGCCAAGTCTGCGGCTTTTGGTGACTGTTTTCCCAATCAAATTAAGCAGCAAACATTTTTTGTGCATGATACTCATGGCAAACAGCACACACCATCTGCGGCAGGATCCCCCACACACGTCCTACATATTTCTGGGATGATTCAGTTGTCCTATACATGGAAAATCAAAGCTCACCTTCGCTGCGCTCTCTTTATTAGATTACTGATAACAACGCTTTCTCTTTAAGATTAGTGATAATCTGCAGCACTCATTGTCAATAGTGTTACTATAAACCTTCGATTTGCACATTTTTTTAACCATTTTCTACCCAGTGCCTGCAGCATCACGCTGGCAGGGTATGGCAAGGTCTGAGCATCTAAAGGCTACAAAGAATGGCTGGAATTCCTGAGATACATCAGGATGACAACATTCTACAAGTTCCAACTAAATGATCAGCAAATACAGCTGTAATTACTGCAACAATAAACACTCTGCAGTGACCTTTACAGTTAAAACGTTACCATTTAATTCAATGTGAACTTTGGTGAAATGCCAAAAGAGTGGGAAACATGAATCTATCCTCACCCCAAGACCTAATGCTGCCTGCTCCCCTCCACCCCCAGCATCAACCCCACTGCCTGCTCCCCTCCACCCCCAGCCTGATCCCCTCCACCCCCAGCATCAACCCCCCCTGCCTGATCCCCTCTGCTGCATCCTCAACCCCTCTGCTTGCTGCCCTCTGACCCCTCTGAGCTGGTTGTCGGGCCCATCTTTTAAAATAGTTTATTGGTAATTAAAGGGATATTAAACTATCGCTTACATATGATTATGTGCATAAGCATTATGGACCTTGCAAATCCATGGGTTTAACCCTGCAAAAGGGTTTAAACATATAGGTAAAAGTACTACTCAGGAGCCACAGATAACTGCTAGTCCTAAGCAGAAATTGCAGCTTATCCAATCAGTAGAGCTAGTTGCACAATCCAGCTGTGCTGCTAATATGTGCTAAAAACACACACACCTACTGTATAAACATGTACACAGAACCATATAAGTATATATATATATATATATATATATATATATATATATATATATACATACATATATACACATAGCTATATACAGTCACACAAAGACCCATACATATACAGCAACGCAAACATGCAAACAGAACAACACACACACACAGGTACATATAAACATGTACACACTGACATATAATCACACAAATATCTACACAAAAACAGAACAACACACACACACGTACATATAGTCACACAAAGATCTACACAAACAGAACAACACACACACAGGTACATATAAACATGTACACACTGACATATAGTCACACAAAGATCTACACAAACAGAACAACACACACACGTACATATAAACATGTACACACTGACATATACAGTAACACAAAGGTCTACACAAACAGAACAACACACACATATATAAAAATGTACACACAACCACCATACACACACTGACATATACAGTCACACAAAGATCCACACAAACATGTAAACAGAACAATACACATAAAGACACAAACAGACCCACACACACATTCATAAACAGACAAACAGACCCCAACAAAATCACACATAAATCACACATAAACCCACACACACAAACAAATACCCAAAACATACACACACAGGTCCACACAAAAACACACACACAAAGACCCACAAATCAAAGACCTGCACACAGTATTACTTCTTAAAGATATTTAAACTGCACTGTTGCTAGAAATTCCCATTATCTCTCATCACATCAAGGTTTTGCCAAATATTTCATTTAGTCAAAGCTATGGAAAAAGACGTGATTGGTCTAGTCACACAAACGACATGCCTCACTGCACTTCCGATCAAGATAGTGACTTGTACATTGTGTACCCTGTTATTCATGGCAAGAAGGTTTACTTTGCATTTTTACGTATTGTAAAATCTACATTCAACTTCCAAGTAATAGTTAATGTTTCTAAATCTCTGAGGACAGAAAATAATAAAAACATAATTCTTTAAAAAATATATTTTAATTTTTTTGAGTGTACATGATGAGAACATGAAAACAAAAATCATTCAGGCTGGAAATCTAACAGGAAACTCATAGAAACATAGATTTGATGGCAGATAAGAACCATAGGCCAAAGTTTGACAAAAATGTCCTAAATGTGTAAACCTTATAAGCCGTATGCTTATCCCAGGCATAAATTAGTAAATAGGATAGCCAGCCTTATGCTTATCTCAGGCATTAATTAGTGTGTAGGATAGCTTTATGCTTATTCCAGGCATTAATAAGTGCACAGGATACCCTTATGCTTATCCCAGGCATTAATTAGTACATATGATAGCCTTATGCTTTTCCCAGACATTAATTAGTGTGTAGGATAGCCTTATGCTTATCCCAGGCAATAATTAGTACATAGGATAGCCTTATGCTTATCCCAGGCATTAAATAAAATATAGGATAGCCTTATGCTTATCCCAGGAATTTATTAGTGTGCAGGATAGCCATATGCTTATCCCGAGCATTAATTAGTACAAAAGATAGCCTTATGCTTATACCAGGCATTAATTAGTACATATGTTAGCCATAAGCTTATACCAGGCATTAATTAGTACATATGATAGCCTTATGCTTATCCCAGGCATTAATTAGTATATAGAATAGCATTATGCTTATCCCATGTATTAATAAGTATGCAGGATAGCCTTATGCTTATCCCATGCATTAATTAGTACGTAGGATAGCCATATGCTTATCCCAGAGGTATTAATAAGTACATAGGATAGCCTTATACTTATCCCAGGCATTAATTTGTACATATGATAGCCTTATGCTTATCCCAGGCATTAATAAGAATGTAGGATAGTCTTATGCTTATCTAATGCATTAATTAGTGTATAGAATAGCCTTATCTTATCTCAGGCATTAATTAGTACATAGGATAGTCTTATGCTTATCCCAGGCATTAATAATTACATAGGATAGATTTATGCTTATCCCAGGCATTAATTAGTACATAGGATGGCCTTATGCTTATCCCAGGCATTAATTAATACATAGGGTAGCCTTATTCTTATCCCAGGCGTTAATTAGTAAATAGGATAACCTAATGCTTATCCCAGGCATTAATTAGTATGTAGGGTAGCCTTATGATTATAAAGGCATTAATTAGTACATATGATAGCATTATGCTTATCCCAGGCATTAATTAGAACATATGATAGCCTTATGCTTATCCAAGGCATTAATTTGTACGTAGGATAGCCTTATGCTTATCCCAGGAATGAAGTAGTACATATGATAGCCTTATGATTATCCTAGGCATACGTAGGATAGCCTTATAATTATCCCAGGCATTATTTAGTAAGTAGGATAGCCTTATGCTTATCCCAGGCATTAATTAGTGTGTAGGATACCCTTATGCTTATTCCAGGCATTAATTATTATGTATGATAGCCTTATGCTTATCCAAGGCATTAATTAGTATATAGAATAGCCGTATGCTTATCCCAGGCATTAATTAGTATATAGAATAGCCTTATCTTATCTCAGGCATTAATTAGTATATAGGATAGCCTTATGCTTATCCTAGGCATTAATTAGTATATATAATAGCATTATGCTTATCCAAGGTATTAATAAGTATGTAGGATAGCCTTATGCTTATCCCATACATGAATTAGTATGTAGGATAGCCTTATGATTATCCCAGGCATTAATTAGTACATAGGATAGCCTTATGCTTATCCCAGGCATTAATAAGTATGCAGGATAGCCTTATGTTTATCCCATGCATTAATTAGTACGTAGGATAGCCTTATGCTTATTCCAGGCATTAATTAGTACATAGGATAGCCTTATGCTTATCACAGGCATTAATAAGTATGTAGGAAAAGCCTTATGCTTATCCCAGGCATTAATTAGTATATAGAATAGCATTATGCTTATCCCAGGTATTAATAAGTACATAGGATAGCTTTATGCGTATCCCAGGCATTAATAAGTATGCAGGATAGCCTTATGTTTATCCCATGCATTAATTAGTACGTAGGATAGCCTTATGCTTATTCCAGGCATTAATTAGTACATAGGATAGCCTTATGCTTATCACAGGCATTAATAAGTATGTAGGAAAAGCCTTATGCTTATCCCAGGCATTAATTAGTATATAGAATAGCATTATGCTTATCCCAGGTATTAATAAGTACATAGGATAGCTTTATGCGTATCCCAGGCATTAATAAGTATGCAGGATAGCCTTATGTTTATTCCATGCATTAATTAGTACGTAGGATAGCCTTATGCTTATCACAGGCATTAATTAGTACATATGATAGCCTTATGCTTATCCCAGGCATTAATTAATACATAGGATAGCCTTATGCTTATCACAGGCATTAATTAGTACATAGGATAGCTTTAAGCTTATCCCAGGCATTAATTAGAACATATGATAACCTTATGCTTATCCCAGGCATTAATTTGTACGTAGGATAGCCTTATGCTTATCCCAGGCATTAATTAGTACATATGATAGCCTTATCTTATCTCAGGCATTAATGAGTACATATGATAGGCGTACGTAGGATAGCCTTATAATTATCCCAGGCTTTAATTAGTAAGTAGGATAGATAGCCTTATGCTTATCCCAGACATTAATTAGTGTGTAGGATAACCTTATGCTTATCCAAGGCATTAATTATTATGTATAATAGCCTTATGCTTATCCAAGGCATTAATTAGTACGTAAGATAGCCTTATGCTTATCACAGGCATTAATTAGTACATAGGATATCCTTATGCTTATGACAGGCAATAATTATTACTTATGCTAGCCTTATGCTTATCCCAGGCGTTAATTAGTGTGTAGGATAGCCTTATGCTTATCCCAGGCATTAATTAGTGTGTAGGCTAGCCTTATGCTTATCCCAGAAATTAATTAGTGTGTACGTAGGATAGCCTTATGCTTATCCCAGGTATTAATTAGTGCATACTAGATATATTCATTTAGATCCCTTGTGAAGATCCAAATGCGGAAGTAGACGACCAATCGTGCCATTCGGCTCTTTTCGGAGTCGGATTTATTCTAGTGAAAGATCATCACATTAAGATCAGATCTGGATTTGCACAGATATTAGTATGATGATCTTTCACAAGAATTAATCCTGCTGAAGGGCATAAGTGACCGCCTACTTCTGCATTCGGATCATCTTACTATCATGTCACCTCTCTCACGTCTCTCCTTTAGTTAGACATATTTAGGTCAATGAGACTTTCCTGGAAAGCTTTATTTTTTATACCATTTACCAGTTTAGCCTCCACTGAACACCTCCTTCAATTTGTTTTATCAACGAACCTTACTCAGCCACCCACCTCCCTGACCCCCCACCCCAAACAGCTCTTTAACCCTCCCCCTCCCACTACTCCCACCATATTTGTTACTGGCAGTCTGCCAGTACCTAAACTTTTTTTTCCCAGATTTATTATTGGAGGGTTTCTGTACTGTACGGGACCACCTCCCTATCACAATCACTTTTTTTCTGTAGTATTTTGTTAGCGTATGGTTCCATTCCACCCGTTTCCTTCAAAATTATTTTTTTGTAATGTAGGGAACCCCGCCCCTCCTCCCCCCTCCTCTGCTGGACTGATCCACCCACATCCCTCCTACCGCTCCTATTCGGCACCAACAATGATTGTTACAGAGAGTGACACAGACAGTGTCTGTCTCTGTAATGATCGGCAATCTGCCTTCATATAGTAAGGGAGCACAACGTAGGTACTACGCCAACACAATATGCTGGGCAAAGTACTGTGTGATGAAGTACCTGTGTCCATATGGTGCAAGGAGATCCCAGAGAAGCTCTTACAATCATCTGTGTAATGATTGCACAAGCGGTACATAAATAATTTCAGTGAGAAACCCAAAATGGGCATAGATCAATAGCTCGGGTTGTCTAATTAAAAAATGATATATGGTTTAAATAGGTAAATAATATTAAAAAAACAAGGCTCTGTTTAAATGAAGTAATAGAAAAAATGCTAAAAATTCTCTCTGAAATCCCTTCTATGTATAATCGACCCTTGTAGGGCTGCGTCCCTGGACAAAAGAGGTGTCTCTGTTTTTTTTTCCTTTTCTTTTTTTTTTCTTCATGTTCATACAAGTGTGGTTTTTGTTTCTGTAATAATATGTACTCAATAAAAAATTTAAAAAAAAAAAATTCTCTCTGAAATCCCTGGTAAAGAAGGGGTTAAAATTAGATGTTCTCTCTAAATGAACATTTAATTTTGTTTTTTATGTCCCTTTAATAAAACTAACACAACAGATAAGACATTTGTTGCCTTTTCTCCAGGCCAGGAAGGATACTGAGGCCATTTCCCCTCCACCCCTCCATTTCCATCTCTTCAGACTGCCGGAAAACAGTGAGAATTAACATAACGCAGCAGAAGAGAGTCAGAATAGGGTCAAGTATCAGGAGCAAGTGCTTAAGGAGGCTCCGCACCCCCGGCCTGAGGGACTTGGCAAGGGAAAGGGAAGTTCTTACAATGCAGCCTATTTTTATCCAGCGTCTCTGACAGAAGGAAGATGTGTCATTCAAGGTAAAGTGTAACTTCTGCCGCACAGGTAAAGCCCTCGCTTCCCTGCTCTATTCATAGTTAACCCCTGCCAAGTAGGGCTGCAATGAGTATTCCGTGAGCCGCAAACCCTTTTTTCATTTAGATTCAGGGCTGGCGCTACATTAAGGCACAAGCGTTTACCTAATGATGCAGCAGTACAGGGCACACACTACTCAGTTCTGCTCCCCTAAGCTCAGCAATTCTTTATTATATTCAGATATATTCCCAGTAAAAAAAAAAAATTGTGTCAGGAAATGAGCCAACCAATCTTCTCATAACACTTAAAGGGACAAAGGACTTAAGCAAACAGGAAAGCCCAATGAAATGGGTGTGAACCTGTCCCTTACACCCCTCACTGTGAGGTTGATTTATGCTGCCGCTTTTTTTTCTATACAGCTTTTCTACAGCTATTACTGCAGTACTGTAGTTTTCAGAAGAGGCAGCAATTTCAAATAATAAAATAAAGGTGAAGGTTTAACAGAAAAAACAACTATTTCAACCATAAAATAAAGGTGAAGGAGCCATTTCAGTTTAATTAAAAAAAACATATATTTTCAAATTAGGAGCTATTTCTAAACAACTTATACTCCAGCAGGTAAATTGGATCATTGGACATGTTTTACATGAGAGATATTTTACAATGTCCCTTTAATTAAAGGGATATCCTAGTGTAAAAATAAAATGCTCTTTTGTTAGAGCATTTTTATTTTTAAACAAATTCCTTTATGTTTACAATGTTTTAACCCTGTAAAGAGGTTCAATACATAATCAAAGTTGTGCTGCTGTGAGAATCTAGAAGACATGCTACAACCACTGAGCTTAAAGGGGCATTAAACACTTTGAAATATGAATATAAAATGATAATATATAAATCTGCAATATTATTTAATTATTTATTTTGTTCCCTTTTCCTGTAATTCCATTTAAAAATTGTGAGCTTTTCAGTTCCTGTTAGAAATAGAAGTGCAGAACACTGTTATATTCCACACAGCCATTGGCTGCACACTCAAGTGACCTATTTATAACTGTCAGCAGAGAAGGTAACCTAAGTTGCAACACGGCAGCTCCCATTGTTTTATAGACACTAAAACTTTACACTTATTTTGTCAATATTTAAACAGCTAATGAAACTTTAAAAAATACATCTATTCTCAGACTAATATATTTCTTTGAATGCATCATTCTATCTAGAATTTATTTAGTGTTTAATTTCCCTTTAAGATTACCAGGAGCAGAACGAGGATGGTCCAGGAGAGCAGTTTTAAAGACATGTTAACGTTTTGAAGGGGATTTGTTTAAAAATAACAAGCACTATAAAAATATGGCATTTTATTTTTTAGAAAAGTTGAAAACAAATTGAGTCAGCTCAGACTTCCTCTAGAGTATCTGAAAAAGAGTCTATAATACAGGGCTCATGCCCCAGCTGTAGCCTAGATTCACTAGACCACACCAAAGAGACAGGCACTCTATATTATTCTATGGATCACTAAAGTGTGCAGGATAAGACAGCTGTGTACAACTGTCTAATCATGCTCTACAACACATAGATTTTGTGGTCCCCAAAAAAGCTGAGCCAAAAAACATAATTTATGCTTACCTGATAAATTTATTTCTCTTGTAGTGTGTTCAGTCCACGGGTCATCCATTACTTATGGGATATATTCTCCTTCCCAACAGGAAGTTGCAAGAGGATCACCCAAGCAGAGCTGCTATATAGCTCCTCCCCTCACATGTCATATCCAGTCATTCGACCGAAACAAGACGAGAAAGGAGAAACTATAAGGTGCAGTGGTGACTGGAGTTATAATTTTAAAATTTAGAACCTGCCTTAAAAAGACAGGGCGGGCCGTGGACTGAACACACTACAAGAGAAATAAATTTATCAGGTAAGCATAAATTATGTTTTCTCTTGTTAAGTGTGTTCAGTCCACGGGTCATGCATTACTTATGGGATACCCATACCAAAGCTAAGTACACGGATGATGGGAGGGACAAGGCAGGAACATTAAACAGAAGGAACCACTGCCTGTAGAACCTTTCTCCCAAAACCAGCTTCCGAAGAAGCGAAAGTGTCAAATTTGTAAAATTTGGAAAAAGTATGAAGTGAAGACCAAGTTGCAGCCTTGCAAATCTGTTCAACAGAGGCCTCATTCTTAAAGGCCCAGGTGGAAGCCACAGCTCTAGTGGAATGAGCTGTAATTCCTTCAGGAGGCTGCTGTCCAGCAGTCTCATAGGCTAAACGTATTATGCTACGAAGCCAAAAAGAGAGAGAGGTAGCCGAAGCTTTTTGACCTCTCCTCTGTCCAGAGTAAACGACAAACAGAGAAGAAGTTTGTCTAAAATCCTTAGTTGCCTGTAAGTAGAACTTCAGAGCACGGACCACGTCTAGATTATGCAAAAGACGTTCCTTCTTTGAAGAAGGATTAGGACATAATGATGGAACAACAATCTCTTGATTAATATTCCTGTTAGAAACAACCTTAGGCAAAAACCCAGGTTTAGTACGCAGTACTACCTTGTCTGAATGAAAGATCAGATAAGGAGAATCACAATGTAAGGCAGATAACTCAGAGACTCTTCGAGCCGAGGAAATAGCCATCAAAAACAAAACTTTCCAAGATAAAAGCTTAATATCAATGGAATGAAGGGGTTCAAACGGAACACCCTGAAGAACTTTAAGAACCAAGTTTAAGCTCCACGGAGGAGCAACAGCTTTAAACACAGGCTTAATTCTAGCCAAAGCCTGACAAAAGGCCTGGACGTCTGGATTCTCTGCCAGACGTTTGTGTAAAAGAATAGACAGAGCTGAAATCTGTCCCTTTAGCGAACTAGCGGATAAACCCTTTTCTAAACCCTCTTGTAGAAAAGCCAATATCCTAGGAATCCTAACCTTACTCCATGAGTAACTCTTGGATTCACACCAATACAAATATTTACGCCATATCTTATGGTAAATTTTTCTGGTCACAGGTTTCCGAGCCTGTATTAATGTATCAATAACCGAATCCGAAAACCCACGCTTTGATAGAATCAAGTGTTCAATTTCCAGGCAGTCAGCCTCAGAGAAATTAGGTTTGGATGGTTGAAAGGACCCTGAATTAGAAGGTCCTGCCTCAGAGGAAGAGACCATGGTGGACAGGACGACATGTCCACTAGGTCTGCATACCAGAATTACCGATGCCCTCTCCTGTTTGATCCTGGCAATCAGTCGAGGTAGCAATGGAAATGGTGGAAACACATAAGCTATGTTGAAAACCCAAGGGGCTGCTAATGCATCTACCAGCACCGCTCCCGGGTCCCTGGACCTGGATCCGTAACAAGGAAGCTTCGCGTTCTGGCGAGATGCCATGAGATCCAGATCCGGTTTGCCCCAACGACGAATCAGTTGAGCAAATACCTCCGGGTGAAGTTCCCACTCTCCCGGATGAAAAGTCTGGCGACTTAGGATCCGCCTTCCAGTTCTCTACGCCCGGGATGTAAATCGCTGACAGGTGGCAAGAGTGAGACTCTGCCCAGCGAATTATCTTCTATTGGGCTCCACATTGGCTTTTGAACATGATGAACAAACAGTTTCCTCTGAATCAGACATGTTTAAACAGACTTAGCAATGAAACTAGCAAGCTTGGAAATCACTTTCAATAAGTTTACAAGCAATATAAAAAACGCTGCAGCGCTTCAAAAAATACAGATATAATTAAACAATTCTTAACAAGAAGTGTATTATTAGCAGAGGATTGCACCCATTAGCAAAAGGATGATTAACCCCTCAATACCCAAAATGGATAAAACGGATATCAATTAAGATTTAACGCTTTAATCACAGTCAAGCACACTGTCACAGATCTGCTGTGACTGATTACCTCCCTCACAAATGAATTTTGCAGACCCCTGAGCTCTCTAGAGACGTCCTGGATCAAGGAGGAAGAAGCAGGAAGACTGTGCTAGAATTTTAACTGCGCAACAAGGCGCCAAAACAAGGTCCCTCCCACTCCTATCACAACAGTGGGAGCCCTGATATAACGGTTTCCATGCAGAAAAATATGTTAGCCATGTGGAAAAAAATCATGCCCAAAGAGATTTATCACCAAAGTACCTCACAAAAACGAATAACATGCCAGTAAACGTTTTATTAAAAAGCAACATTTTCCAATGTCATGCAAAGTTATCACTAAGCCTGCTACCAGTCGCTACCACTGCAGATAAGGCTTCAGTATTATTTCAGTTTTAACAGTATTTTCCCAGTCAAATTCTAGTCCCTAGAAAATAACTCGACTGCGCATTTTCATTTATCAGCCTGATACCAGTTGCCACTACTGCATTTAAGGCTGTACTTACATCATACGGTAACAGCAGTATTTTCTTAGTCAATTCCATTCCCAGAAAATAAAGTACTGCACATACCTCATTTGCGGAGGACCCCGCATGCTATTCCCAGTTTCTGAAGTTACCCCACTCCTCAGAATGTCGAGAACAGCCAGTGGATCTTAGTTACGCCTGCTAAGATCATAGAAAAAAAACGCAGGCAGTTTCTTCTTCCAAATACTGCCTGAGATAGAAAAACAGCACACTCCGGTGCCATTTAAAATAACAAACTTTTGATTGAAGAATAGATAAGTAAAAACTCCAGCTCCTCTCGCGACCTCCTTCTTTGTTGAGGGTTACAAGAGAATGACTGGGTATGACATGTGAGGGGAGGAGCTATATAGCAGCTCTGCTTGGGTGATCCTCTTGCAACTTCCTGTTGGGAAGGAGAATATATCCCATAAGTAATGGATGACCCGTGGACTGAACACACTTAACAAGAGAAATGTGTGTTTTGGGATGACTATAAGTCAAGAGAACCATCTGAAGCAAAGAGGAGCAGACATGGTACCCTGCAATTTTACCTAAATCTAGCCCTGTGCTACTGGACATTTTTAGCAAATATATTATTATTTGTGTGTTTAATAGGCATACATTTCTATGTAAAGCTCAGGATCAAAAAATAATCTTAAAATCAGGGGCACTTTAATTCATTATTTTTTTTAAATACCATTGCGTTATTGTAAACATAACGCCGATCCTCTGCCCGCATCTCCTGCTTTCTTTAGAAGATCAATGACAAATTTGGCTTTCTCCAATCGTTGTGTGCCCCCTTTGGCGTCCAGTTTGTGTGGCAGGCAACGATTGGAAGAAACCACATTTGCCATCAATATGCTAAAGAAAGCAGGAGATGCGGGCGGAGGATCAGCGTTATGTTTACCATAACGCAATGGTAAATATTTTTAAAAATAAGCGTCTTTGTAAACTTTAATTAAAGTGCCCCTGTTTTAAAGATTATTTTTTGATCCTGGACTTTAACCCTTTGAGTGCTAGTGAAGGCTCTGAGCCGTCACAGAGTTTCCCTCTCTGGTGCTAATGACGGTTCAGAGACGTCAATAGCACTCTCCCACCTTGAGGGAGATCTGGGGGCTCCCACCCGCTCCTACCCCGGCGATCGTGCCTGTAGAGTGACAGGCATTGCCAGGGCATCACGTTTTGCGCGGTGACGTCACGCACAATGACGTGATGATGTCACTGCGCAACTTTATTAACAATTTGTCAATACAAAGTAAAGGGAAAGGGGGCATGCTGCTTAGAAGCCTGTATCTCAGGCATCTAAGCAGCTACAGACCCCCAAGACCCACCATTGGAAAGGTAATCACCTAACCTAGTGTAAGTCTTGGGGATCTGGGGGGGGGGGGGGGGAGTTAAAACATTTTTTTTCACAAAATAAAAAAATAAATTAAATCAGCTTAGCACCCAGGTGGGAAAGTGCTTAGCACTCAAAGGGTTAATTCATTAAAGCTTACAATCACTTTAAGGCTTCTAAAATACTGATCAGTGGCCCCATGTGTTTGGAGGTTTAGCCATCTCTGCTCTACAGGATAATACTGTATAACTGAGTGATTTCCCCAAATAGTGAATTTATCTCCCAGGTCCTGTGTTGCTAAACATAACATCACGGACCTTGCACATTTCATACATAGTGTTAGTTAATATTTCCTCTGTTCACAGCTTGGGAAACTTGTAGAGCGAGGAGTTAGCTGGGCTTGTCTCACACACAAAGAAACATCACCTCCGGCAATTGTAATCTGTCTAGAAACTGCTACAGCTTTGTACAGCTGGTTCAGAAAAGGTGCCCAGCAGCTAGCAAAAAACACAGAGGAGAGAGGGTGTGATTAAACCTCAATTACACATGAGTCAGGGAGAGTGAGAGACACAGAGAAAGAGACACAGAGATAGACACAGAGAAAGAGACACAGAGATAAAGAGACACAGAGATAAAGAGACACAGAGAAAGAGACACAGAGAAAGAGACACAGAGAAAGAGACACAGAGATAAAGAGACACAGAGATAAAGAGACACAGAGAAAGAGACACAGAGAAAGAGACACAGTGAAAAAGAGACACAGAGATAAAGAGACACAGAGATAAAGAGACACAGAGATAAAGAGACACAGAGATAAAGAGACACAGAGATAAAGAGACACAGAGATAAAGAGACACAGAGAAAGAGACACAGAGATAAATAGACACAGAGATAAAGAGACACAGAGATAAAGAGACACAGAGATAAAGAGACACAGAGAAAGAGATACAGAGAAAGAGACACAGTGAAAGAGATACAGTGAAAGAGATACAGAGATAAAGAGACACAGAGATAAAGAGACACAGAGAAAAAGAGACACAGAGATAAAGAGACACAGAGATAAAGAGACACAGAGAAAGAGACACAGAGATAAAGAGACACAGAGATAAAGAGACACAGAGATAAAGAGACACAGAGAAAGAGACACAGAGATAAAGAGACACAGAGAAAGAGACACAGAGAAAAAGAGACACAGAGATAAAGAGACACAGAGATAAAGAGACACAGAGATAAAGAGACACAGAGATAAAGAGACACAGAGATAAAGAGACACAGAGATAAAGAGACACAGAGATAAAGAGACACAGAGATAAAGAGACACAGAGATAAAGAGACACAGAGAAAGAGACACAGAGAAAAAGAGACACAGAGATAAAGAGACACAGAGATAAAGAGACACAGAGATAAAGAGACACAGAGATAAAGAGACACAGAGATAAAGAGACACAGAGAAAGAGACACAGAGAAAGAGACACAGAGATAAAGAGACACAGAGATAAAGAGACACAGAGATAAAGAGACACAGAGATAAAGAGACACAGAGATAAAGAGACACAGAGATAAAGAGACACAGAGATAAAGAGACACAGAGAAAGAGACACAGAGATAAAGAGACACAGAGATAAAGAGACACAGAGATAAAGAGACACAGAGATAAAGAGACACAGAGAAAGAGACACAGAGATAAAGAGACACAGAGATAAAGAGACACAGAGAAAGAGACACAGTGATAAAGAGACACAGAGATAGAGACACAGTGAAAGAGACACAGTGATAAAGAGACACAGAGAAAGAGACACAGTGAAAGAGACACAGAGATAAAGAGACACAGTGAAAGAGACACAGTGATAAAGAGACACAGTGATAAAGAGACACAGTGAAAGAGACACAGTGAAAGAGACACAGTGATAAAGAGACTCAGAGAAAAGGACACAGAGAAAGAGACACAGTGAAAGAGACACAGAGATAAAGAGACACAGAGAAAGAGACACAGAGAAAGAGACACAGAGAAAGAGACACAGAGATAAAGAGACACAGAGATAAAGAGACACAGAGAAAGAGACACAGAGAAAGAGACACAGTGAAAAAGAGACACAGAGATAAAGAGACACAGAGATAAAGAGACACAGAGATAAAGAGACACAGAGATAAAGAGACACAGAGATAAAGAGACACAGAGATAAAGAGACACAGAGATAAAGAGACACAGAGATAAAGAGACACAGAGAAAGAGACACAGAGATAAAGAGACACAGAGAAAGAGACACAGAGATAAATAGACACAGAGATAAAGAGACACAGAGAAAGAGACACAGAGAAAGAGACACAGTGAAAAAGAGACACAGAGATAAAGAGACACAGAGATAAAGAGACACAGTGAAAAAGAGACACAGAGATAAAGAGACACAGAGATAAAGAGACACAGAGATAAAGAGACACAGAGATAAAGAGACACAGAGATAAAGAGACACAGAGATAAAGAGACACAGAGATAAAGAGACACAGAGAAAGAGACACAGAGATAAATAGACACAGAGATAAAGAGACACAGAGATAAAGAGACACAGAGATAAAGAGACACAGAGAAAGAGATACAGAGAAAGAGACACAGTGAAAGAGATACAGTGAAAGAGATACAGAGATAAAGAGACACAGAGATAAAGAGACACAGAGAAAAAGAGACACAGAGATAAAGAGACACAGAGATAAAGAGACACAGAGAAAGAGACACAGAGATAAAGAGACACAGAGATAAAGAGACACAGAGATAAAGAGACACAGAGATAAAGAGACACAGAGAAAGAGACACAGAGATAAAGAGACACAGAGAAAGAGACACAGTGAAAAAGAGACACAGAGATAAAGAGACACAGAGATAAAGAGACACAGAGATAAAGAGACACAGAGATAAAGAGACACAGAGATAAAGAGACACAGAGAAAGAGACACAGAGAAAGAGACACAGAGATAAAGAGACACAGAGATAAAGAGACACAGAGATAAAGAGACACAGAGATAAAGAGACACAGAGATAAAGAGACACAGAGAAAGAGACACAGAGATAAAGAGACACAGAGATAAAGAGACACAGAGATAAAGAGACACAGAGATAAAGAGACACAGAGAAAGAGACACAGAGATAAAGAGACACAGAGATAAAGAGACACAGAGAAAGAGACACAGTGATAAAGAGACACAGAGATAGAGACACAGTGAAAGAGACACAGTGATAAAGAGACACAGAGAAAGAGACACAGTGAAAGAGACACAGAGATAAAGAGACACAGTGAAAGAGACACAGTGATAAAGAGACACAGTGATAAAGAGACACAGTGAAAGAGACACAGTGAAAGAGACACAGTGATAAAGAGACTCAGAGAAAAGGACACAGAGAAAGAGACACAGAGAAAAGGAGACACAGTGATAAAGAGACACAGAGATAAAGAGACACAGAGAAAGAGACACAGAGAAAGAGACACAGAGAAAGAGACACAGAGATAAAGAGACACAGAGATAAAGAGACACAGAGAAAGAGATACAGAGAAAGAGACACAGTGAAAGAGATACAGAGAAAGAGACACCGCGAAAGAGACACCGTGAGAAAGAGACACAGAGATAAAGAGACACAGAGAAAGAGACACAGTGAAAAAGAGACACAGAGATAAAGAGACACAGAGATAAAGAGACACAGAGATAAAGAGACACAGAGATAAAGAGACACAGAGAAAGAGACACAGAGATAAAGAGACACAGAGATAAAGAGACACAGAGATAAAGAGACACAGAGATAAAGAGACACAGAGATAAAGAGACACAGAGAAAGAGACACAGAAATAAAGAGACACAGTGATAAAGAGACACAGAGATAAAGAGACACAGAGAAAGAGACACAGAGAAAGAGACACAGAGATAAAGAGACACAGAGATAAAGAGACACAGAGAAAGAGATACAGAGAAAAAGACACAGTGAAAGAGATACAGAGATAAAGAGACACAGAGATAAAGAGACACAGAGATAAAGAGACACAGAGAAAGAGACACAGAGAAAGAGACACAGAGAAAGAGACACAGAGATAAAGAGACACAGAGATAAAGAGACACAGAGAAAGAGACACAGAGATAAAGAGACACAGAGAAAGAGACACAGTGAAAAAGAGACACAGAGATAAAGAGACACAGAGATAAAGAGACACAGAGATAAAGAGACACAGAGATAAAGAGACACAGAGATAAAGAGACACAGAGAAAGAGACACAGAGATAAAGAGACACAGAGATAAAGAGACACAGAGATAAAGAGACACAGAGATAAAGAGACACAGAGATAAAGAGACACAGAGATAAAGAGACACAGAGAAAGAGACACAGAGATAAAGAGACACAGAGATAAAGAGACACAGAGATAAAGAGACACAGAGATAAAGAGACACAGAGAAAGAGACACAGAGATAAAGAGACACAGAGATAAAGAGACACAGAGATAAAGAGACACAGAGAAAGAGACACAGTGATAAAGAGACACAGAGATAGAGACACAGTGAAAGAGACACAGTGATAAAGAGACACAGAGAAAGAGACACAGTGAAAGAGACACAGAGATAAAGAGACACAGTGAAAGAGACACAGTGATAAAGAGACACAGTGATAAAGAGACACAGTGAAAGAGACACAGTGATAAAGAGACACAGAGAAAGAGACACAGTGAAAGAGACACAGAGATAAAGAGACACAGTGAAAGAGACACAGTGATAAAGAGACACAGTGATAAAGAGACTCAGAGAAAAGGACACAGAGAAAGAGACACAGAGAAAAGGAGACACAGTGAAAGAGACACAGAAATAAAGAGACACAGTGATAAAGAGACTCAGAGAAAAGGACACCGAGAAAGAGACACAGAGAAAAGGAGACACAGTGAAAGAGACACAGAAATAAAGAGACACAGTGATAAAGAGACACAGAGAAAAAGAAACAAAGAGAAAAAGAGACACAGAGATAAAGAGACACAGAGATAAAGAGACACAGAGATAAAGAGACACAGAGATAAAGAGACACAGAGATAAAGAGACACAGAGATAAAGAGACACAGTGAAAGAGACACAGTGATAAAGAGACACAGAGAAAGAGACACAGAGATAAAGAGACACAGAGATAAAGAGACACAGAGAAAGAGACACAGTGAAAGAGACACAGAGAAAGAGACACAGAGATAAAGAGACACAGAGAAAAAGAAACAAGGAGAAAAAGAGACACAGAGATAAAGAGACACAGAGAAAGAGACACAGAGATAAAGAGACACAGAGAAAAAGAAACAAAGAGAAAAAGAGACACAGAGATAAAGAGACACAGTGAAAAAGAGACACAGTGAAAAAGAGACACAGTGAAAAAGAGACACAGAGATAAAGAGACACAGAGATAAAGAGACACAGAGATAAAGAGACACAGAGAAAGAGACACAGTGAAAGAGACACAGAGATAAAGAGACACAGAGATAAAGAGACACAGAGATAAAGAGACACAGAGAAAGAGACACAGAGAAAGAGACACAGTGAAAGAGACACAGTGAAAGAGACACAGTGAAAGAGACACCGTGAAAGAGACACCGTGAGAAAGAGACACAGTGAAAGAGACACAGTGAAAAAGAGACACAGTGAAAGAGACACCGTGAAAAAGAGACACAGAGAAAGAGAAACAGTGAAAGAGACAGTGAAAAAGAGACACAGAGAAAAAGAGACACAGAGAGAGAAACAAGAGCATGAAAAACTGAGTCAAAGCTAGACATATACTAACAAACAGGGAGAGATGGAGACAGGGAAGAGCAAAAGAGACAGCCTGAAAATAGTCAGAGTTAGACACACACTAACAGAGAGACAGGGAGAGATATACTGAGAGTCAAAGAGAGAATCAAATCCTGAAATACACTGAGCTACAGGGAAAGAGAGGGGAAGTGATTGTCAAAGCTTAACATAAAGGGAGAGAGACAGATACAAAGAGACACAGAGTCAGGGAAAGAAAGTGAGAACAAGAGAGAGCATGTCATATAGGTAGAGACAGTGACAGGGAGAGACACAGATACAGAGAGAGGAAAGTATAATGACAAACTATAAGACAGGGAGAGACTGAAAGAGAGAGAAAAACAGACAATGAAAGTGAGAGAAATACAATAGCAAAAGAAGTGATTATAAGGTAGGAGGGTAAGGTGAAATAGAGTGCAATAGAGAAAGAGAGGGTGTTAGGGAGAGAAAGAGAGTGTGTTATAGAGAGAATTACAGAGTGGCTTTAGAGAAAGAAAGAAAGAAAGAGAGTGTTATAGAGAGAGAATTAAAGAGAGGGTGTTAGGGAGAGAAAGAGAGTGTGTTATAGAGAGAATCAGAGTACATTAGAGAAAAAGAGAGTATTACAAAAAAAGAGAGCGTTATAGAGAAAGAGAAAAAGAATATGCACATATCCTACACTAGTGGGAGCTAGCTGCTGATTGGTGCCTGCACACATTTGTCTCTTGTGATTGGCTAACTAGATGGGTTCATTTAGCTGCCAGTAGAGCAATGCTGATCCTTCAGCAAAGGATAACAATAGAATGAAACAAATCTGATATTAGAAATAAATTAGAAAGTTTTATGTTCTATCCAAATCATGAAAGAAAATTTTGGGGTTTCTTGTCCCTTTAAAATAAAATAAAAAACATTTTCCAATTTACTTCTTTTATCAAATGTACCTTTTCCTATGTTAAAATAACTATTTTTCATGAAAACACAGCTCAGGAGCGTGCACGTATCTTGAGCACTATACAGAGGCAGTTTTTTATTTTATTTATATGGATAGTGCTCAAGGAACATACACACAGCTGGTTTTTTAATTTTTCATTGAATTATGAAAGTTTAATTGTGACTTCTTTGTTCCTTTAATGAAATAATAAACGTTTTTGTTAGCGCATTTTAATAATGCACACCTCCCACTATTAAAGGGACAGTCAATATAATTTTTGTTGTTTAAAAAGATAGATAATCCCTTTATTACCTATTCCCCAGTTTTGCATAACCAACACTGTTATATTAATATACTTTTTACCTCTGTGATTACCTTGTGTCTAGGAACCTTCTGACAGCCCCCTGATCACATGACTGTGGCTGTTCAACCCTTTCATGACAGGGTCATAATGTCTACATCAGAACAACGTTCCAATGTAGACAAATTGAAATCCCGCGATTGTGCACGTGATCGCAAGATTTCAATTATGGGATCGAGTCAGGGGGGCGTCCCTATGACACTAGGCACGCCCTCCAGACCGCAATCACATCCAGGAAGCGCCGTCGGCCTTAGGATAGCCAAATGGCTATGACGTTGTATGCTGTCCTAACAGCGCCATTTGGATGGAATAGAACGCCATAACAGCGGTAAAAGGTTAAAATCTATTGAGTTGCATTTAGTGCTGTGTTGTGCTAAATCTTAAATAACTCCTCGGGCGTGAACACAATGTTATCTATATGGCCCACATGAACTAGCAGTCTCCTGTTGTGAGAAGAAAATAAAAAAAATGTGGTAAGAGGCTGTCTATAGTGGCTTAGAAACAGGCAGAAATTTAGAGGTTTAAATGTTATGAAGTATATTAATATAACAATGTTGGTTGTGCAAAGTTGGATAATGGGTAGTAAAGGCATTTTCTATCTTTTCAAACAATAACAATTTTAGTGTAGACTGTCCCTTTAAGTATCACTGAGGACAGTAGTATGCACAGGCTTGAGCATATATATGTGTTTAATTCCTTTGCTGAGTATGTAATCAGGCAAACAGCTGATAAGAGTTTATTGTTTTCACAGCTGCTGCTGAAACACCCTTTCAAATAGGCTGCCCCCCCCCCCCCCCCCAGTGGGAGGTTGATGTTTAGTGATGCACCTCGCTTACTTAGCTTTTCTACAGAGAATACAGCAATATTTATATTTTCAATTTAGGTGGTAGTTTCAACAGGTAAAAGCAGCTATTTCAAAAGGCATAATAAAGGTAATCAATTTAATACACTCCAGCAAATAAAATGGCTATTTTGGAACACATTACCTGGAGAAAATGTCCCCACTACAATGTCCCTTAAAACAAATAAAGCACTATTCATAATCAAACATACTGGCATATGCACATGGGAAATGTATGACACACACTACTCATATATTTGTGTTATGGCAGAAGTCTCATTCTTATGAATCACATCACTTACTCATACGCACATACGATATGTGCATGTCATTTTCCACACCTCTGGCTACTATAGGCCTAGTTTTCATTGAGGTGGTAAACTTTGGAAACTGGTGTTAACATAAAAAATCTCCATAAACTATTTACCACCTCAATGGAAACTAAACCATATTGTCTGAAATGACTATTAAAAAAAAACCAGAATGAATATCTCTTTTACACAAATTAGGGTCCAAAATCAGGACCCTGCAAATCAATGTGTTTAACCCCTGCAAAGGGGCTAAAGTTCCAATCAGGAGCTGCAGAGAACTGCTGATCACAAGCAGAAACTTCTGATGAGCCAATCAGCAATACAAATCACATTGCCCAGGTGTGCTAGCTCTGCTGATTGGCTAAGCAGCTGGTCACATTGTTTTGTATGGTGTGACCGGTACAGATGCATATTACTCTCAAGGGTAAATATCTTCTTCCTAACCAGGGAACATTGTGCAATAATAAAATGCTGTAATGTCTCTTTACATCAAAGTGCATCTTTTTCATTGGGCAAATACCCTGAAATGCCTATGATATGGATGATGGTTTGCATAATATTTTATTTATATAGAAACTGTAGCCTGATTGCTCACATTAAAGGGATATGAAACCCAAAAAATGTCTTAATGAGATTCAGACAGAGGAGACCATTTAAAAAAAAGTTTCCAATTTACTTCTATTATCAAATTAGTTTTGTTCCCATGATATTCTGTGTTAAAGAGATACCTAGGTAGGCATCTGGAGCACTATATAGCAGGAAATAGTGCTGCTCTTGCAAATGTATAACATTCCTGCAAAACTGCTGCCATATAGTGCTCTAGAAAAGGGCCGGCTCCTGAGCTTACGTCCCTGATTTTCAACAAAAGATACCAAGAGAACATTGATAATAGACATAAATTAGAAAGTTGTTTAAAATCGCTGCTCTATCTGAACATGAAAGAAAAAAATGAGGGTTTTAAATACCTTTAAAGGGACATAAAACAGCAACAACAACAAAATGTTACGTATTAATAAAAATATTGTACTATTATTTACATATAACTATGTGTTTAATCTGTGCAAAGAGGGTAAACACATAAAGTCAGCTCTAGAGCAGCAATGTACTACTGGTACTACTAAGCCAATGACAATGCATATATATGTGTGTAGCCACCAATCACCAAGGGGCATTAAACCCATTGAGACTGTTACTTTTCAGCTCATGTATAACTGTCCCTATGTAGCCTCAGCAGGGGAGATAGATAAGAGAAACAGTAGCATAACTTACATACATGGTGGAGCCCAATATGTTATAGAAACTAAAACATTACACTTATATCTTTAGTAGTAACAGGACATGAAAGCCAAAATGTATCAGATAGACTCGAGCATGTCATTTTAAACAACCTTCCAATTTACTTTTGTTATCTAATGTGCTTTGTTCGATTGGTATCCTTTGTTGAAAAGCATATCTAGGTAGGCTCAGGAGCAGCAATGCATTACTGTGAGCTAGCTAATGATTGGAGGCTGCACATATATGCCTCTTGTCATTGGCTTAACCTATGTGTTCAGTTAACCCCCAGTAGTGCATTGCTGCTCCTTCAACAAATGATACCAAGAAAATGAAGCAAATTTGATAATAGAAGTAAACTGGAAAGTTGTTTAAAATTGTATGTTCTACCTAAGTCATGAAAGAACATTTTTGGATTTAATTTCTTTTTAAAAAAAGACAGTAAACACCTTGTGATCTTTAAAATAAAATGTTTAGTTATGTATACTAAAACAACCTTACAATTTCATTTTATTATTTATTTTGCCCCCTTTTCATGTGATTTAGCTCTGGGGGGAAAATTGTGGCTTTTCTAATTCTCAAAACTGAAAAAGCGACCCGCTGACTTCGCAAGACCAACCCTGCTACATATCCGTACCTAACTGGATTCAGCAGATAACTACTGCAACAAATGCACTTGATACTAACACATTAATAATGGATAGTCTTGTCAGCTGCAGACTCAAATCGAGATTGGCTCATCCAAATGAGGAAGGTGTTGGGTAGAGTTTAGCTACTGAAAAACAATTACAGCAAACAACAGTGTTCTCCACAGAAATGGTTGCCAGTCAGGTGCCATTATAAAGCACCCAGGCTGGTCAGTGTAATGCTTTTCAATGTTGTAACATGTTCTGTTCTTTATAAATGTTACTTAAAGGACCAGTCAACACAGTAGATTTGCATAATCAACAAATGCAAGATAACAAGACAATGCAATAGCACTTAGTCTGAACTTCAAATGAGTAGTAGATTTTTTTCTGACAATTTTAAAAGTTATGTCTTTTTCCACTCCCCCTGTACCATGTGACAGCCATCAGCCAATCACAAATGCATACACATACCATGTGACAGCAATCAGCCATTCACAAATGCATACACGTACCATGTGACAGCCATCAGCCATTCACAAATGCATACACGTACCATGTGACAGCCATCAGCCATTCACAAATGCATACACACTTATTCTTGCACATGCTCAGTAGGAACTGGTGACTCAAAAAGTTTAAATATGAAAAGACTGTGCACATTTTGTTAATGGAAGTAAATTGGAAAGTTGTTTAAAATGGCATGCTCTATCTGAATAATGAAAGTTTAATTTTGATTGAGTGTCCCTTTAAGCTATCGAATGCACAAATTAATTGCATAATTGAACATAAATTGATCTCATGATAATTTGTTTAACAAACATCGAGAGAGAAAAAATATGACCTAATTTAGGAATGGACGGTCAGTAAAATCAGACGGGTGGTATACTAATTAAATAGGTCACAAGGAGTACATTGAAGATAATTTGTTTTAAAATTGTTTAGACTTGGCTGGAATGTTATTCTATAGCAAGACAAATATGGGTCTTGTAATTGCAAGGTGATTATACTCCTATAAAGACAACTATAGATGTAAATAGCTGAAACGCCCACTAATATTACGCTTGGAAAGATTGATGGAGATGCTCAAAAATATCTGCTTAGAAAACCCCATCGACAGTCACAGACAGCACAAAGAACAGACTCACTGTACTGAGCCTGCAGTATTCAGAGTCACGCCTCCGGTTTAGTATCACACAGTAAACCAGTATCACTCACTGGATTGTGATTCCATTTCCCACATCAAAACCACACAGACAACACAACTGCCCCCGCCAGCAACAACTTGTTAATCTGGGTGTCTAGGAATCTCCGTCTAGCAAGAAACCACAGTCCAGACAACCTGGAGTATATATCCCTACAGCTGCCCATATGAAGAAGTAATCAGATTCCTACAGACCCAGAACAAAGGCTGCAATGTTAGATCTGCATAGGTGCAGCATGACCCTGTGACTGGCTATGTTAATATTCTACACAACAGGACGGTGAGGGCTATCTCACTCTAGTTAGCAGGATATTTTGCTTTTGTTACTTTTGAAATTTATGGGAATCCCCAAAATTGTTTTTAAAAATTTGGGGCACCCCATGGTCTGAAAGTAAATTATTAATGGAACATGGAAGCCAGAAGCAAATTTTTATGATTCATAGTTTACTTTTCATTATTTATTAACGATTATGTTATCAATTTGACCCCTTGCTCTTGGTATGCTAAATTTAGCTCATTAACATCAGAGCATACTGAAATAGGCTCATGAGTGTGCATGTATCTTGCACATTATGTGGCATTAGTGTTGAAAACAGAATTGGTAGCAATGTAATACCTTACTGTAAACACAGCTGTCATAGAATGCTAAAGGCACATTGAAACTCCTGAGCCTACCTACTTAGGTTTACACTTCAACAAAGGACACGAAGAAAGATGCAAAATTGAAAACAAAAGTAAATTTGAACTTTTATTTTATTACACTCTAAATTGTGAACGTTTTTCACTTTACTGACTCCCAATATCCCTTTCACCTAACAAAACTATTCAAGACTATGATATTTTTAGTTTAAAGATAGTTTTCACTGACACATAACATCTTTATGTGGTGAATTAAAAAAAGTTATTGAAACAAAAAAAAAAGAGGTATCTTTTGCACATTACTAATCCTAGGCACTAACTGCTTACTTGCATGGCTTGACAAACCCAGGAGCCAGGGAGCAAATGACTGAATGCTGATTGGTGGCTACATTTAGCGCTATCCAGGTGCTGAACCAAAAATGGGCTGGCTCCTAAGCTTACATTCCTGCCTATTCAACTAAAGATACCAAGAGAACAAAGAAAATTGATAATAGGAGAAAATTAGAAAGTTGCTTAAAATTGCATGCTCTATCCGAATCATAAAAGAAAAAAATGTGGGTTTAGTGTCCCTTTAATATTCTTACTGGTTTTTAAATTTTAAACAAATGTGTCGACCCCTGGCTAACTGGCTACTCATAACAATTCCCACAGCTGTATTGGTAAATAACAGAACATCTCTACAAACATAAGAGCAAAAAGGATGGGGAGGAAATTATATTAAAAACAACAATAATAATAATAATTATAATTGAAAATATTTTACGTACAACAACAACAGTTCTTTATGCCCCTGTCATTATGTAAAAATGCTGACAAACAGTAAATATGATAAATGCTATAGTTAATCAGTAAAAACAAGGAATTTGGAAGAAAATGGAAATCTCAAATTGTCTGTCAAAAAATCTGAATTCTTCAATTGTGTCATGTTATGTGGCTGTACGAGCATTTGTGCACAAGCTTTATTTTATCTTCCTCTGCTCACAATGTCACTGCTCTATTAAAAGCAAAGCACAAAATAATACTGCAGATCATGACTGGCTGGACAAAGCAGGACAATTTTATAAATCTGACGAACATGCAGCTGTGCTCGGACTATGCTGCTAAAATAAATCAGGATTTTTATGAATGTTATATTTTTATATTATAGCCAGCCCTGTGTGTATTATAGCCAGCCCTGTGTGTTACAGCCAGCCCTGTGTATTACAGTCAGCCCTGTGTGTATTATAGCCAGCCCTGTGTATTACAGCCAGCTCTGTGTATTACAGCCAGCCCTGTGTGTATTATAGCCAGCCCTGTGTGTATTATAGCCAGCCCTGTGTGTTACAGCCAGCCCTGTGTGTATTATAGCCAGCCCTGTGTGTATTATAGCTAGCCCTGTGTGTTACAGCCAGCCCTGTGTATTACAGCCAGCCCTGTGTGTATTATAGTCAGCCCTGTGTATTACAGCCAGCTCTGTGTATTACAGCCAGCCCTGTGTGTATTATAGCCAGCCCTGTGTGTATTATAGCCAGCCCTGTGTGTATTATAGCCAGCCCTGTGTGTTACAGCCAGCCCTGTGTGTATTATAGCCAGCCCTGTGTGTATTATAGCCAGCCCTGTGTATTACAGCCAGCTCTGTGTATTACAGCCAGCCCTGTGTGTATTATAGCCAGCCCTGTGTGTATTATAGCCAGCCCTGTGTGTATTATAGCCAGCCCTGTGTGTTTCAGCCAGCCCTGTGTGTATTATAGCCAGCCCTGTGTATTACAGCCAGCCCTGTGTGTATTATAGCCAGCCCTGTGTATTACAGCCAGCCCTGTGTGTATTATAGCCAACCCTGTGCATTACAGCCAGTCATGTGTAGTATAGTCAACCCTGTGTATTACAGTCAGCCATGTGTTGCATAGCCAGTCCTGTGTATTACAGTCAGCCATGTGTTGCATAGCCAGTCCTGTGTATTACAGTCAGCCATGTGTTGCATAGCCAGTCCTGTGTATTACAGTCAGCCATGTGTTGCATAGCCAGTCCTGTGTATTACAGTCAGTCATGTGTTGCATAGCCAGTCCTGTGTATTACAGTCAGTATTGCAAATTACTCACACAGTCCTGTGTAATGCAGTCAATTATCTGTATTATAGTCAATCCTACAATTAGCCCTGTGTATCACATCAAGTCCTTTGTATTATAGCCAGCTCTGTGTATTACAGTCAGTACTGCATATTACAACCATTCATAAGCATTATAGCCAATCCTGTATATTACATTCAACTCTGTGTATTACAACCAGTCTTGTATATTATAGCCAGTACTGTCTATTACAGTTGGTCCCATTTATTACAGCCAGTCCTGTGTATTAGAGCCAAGCTACATATTACAGCCAGCCCTATGTATTACATCCAGTCTTGTGTTTTATAGCCAGTACTGTGTATTACAGTTGGTCCCATGTATTACAGCTAGTTCTGTGTATTACTGCCAGCCCTGTGTATTACAGTTAACCTGTGTATTACAGCCAGCCGTGTGTTCTATTGGGTACTACATATCAAGCACATGCTGATTTACTTCTGCAGAGCAAGTTCAAAGGGCAACTAATAAAACCAGCTCTTGGATTTGTTCCCTAAAATAACTGAACCTCCTGTGACATATCACCAAAAATATCCCACAGGAATGTCACTGGCATAAGAGAGACAGGCGGCACAGACACCCACTAGCGACCACAGGACCAGAGAGCTGCAGGTGGCAGAGCGGCCTCATATTCTGTCTGTTACCCTGGGGACCAAATCTCCTGAAGGACATATAGTTAATGCACAAAGGAGGCAGCAGAACCCTTATACAACCCAATAAACCCTAATGTACAGAACAGATTGCAGACCAGTAGGGGAATCTAATCTACAGATTAATTCAGATAGAGAATGCTGTTTTTAAAATACTTTTATCAGATTGTGCAAAATCCTACTGACCATGTGCAAGACTTCACAATGTATACATATACAAGTCTGTGATTGGCTGATGGCTGCCACATGATACAGGGGCAGGGAAATCTAAAGATTTTGAAATCTGTCAGAAAAACAAAATCTACTCATCATCTGAAATTGAGAGTAAGTTATTGCATTGTCTTTTTATGCATCTGCTTATTATGCAATTCCACTGTATTTATTAGAACAGTAGAGACTAATATTTTTATATAAATTGTTTTATTATGTGTAGCAAAAATGTTTTGCAATTACTTTAATTATTTAAATTCCCTAACTTTCCTGTTATTTTACTGTGGGGAGGGACAGGCATTTTTTTGCAATAAAACAGATAAATTATATTTTACAATGCCCTCTTCCAGCTATATATATATATATATATATATATATATATATATATATATATATATATATATATATATATATATATATATATATATATATATATGTTTCTCTAACATACATACATAGAACTTTCTTTTCACTTTCTGTTATTCTGTAAAGTGAATTCATTAGTGTGAGATTTCTACAACTTAAAAGCATCTGCACACAATTAGTTCTTATACATCCCTTGTTTTTATGTTTGTTATTAAATATGATCTATTTTTTCTATAAATATGGCAACATAGTGTTTCTGTCTTGTAACTGATTTAAAAGCATTTCTAAACAAAGTGCAGGTACAAGATATCAAATCCATTGTCTGTAATAAAAGACAAAACAGCAAACTGAGTTTTGGCAGCCAAGGGGTTAAGCCCCCCTTAACCCCCCCCCCCCACCCCACCATGAAAGCATTCAGCCATGCTGCACTTGTCACCCAGCTGCTAATGAAAACATAGTTCTGTTAACCATCAGACTGCACGAGCTTACAGTGCATCAGGGCTGCACATGGGCTGTATGACGCCTTACTAACGCCAGTTTATTTGCACAGTGAAATAGCTTTACAACAGCTAATTGATCAGGTGCATGGCAAATGTAATAAAGGTTTAGCAATAAATACACATAAGAATGAGACATTAACCCTTTAACGCCGTTAGGACGTTGTATTTCGTCCAAATTTTGCTGGGCTTTAGCGCCGAAGGACGAAATACAACGTCCTAACCGTTTGGCTTTCCTAAAGCCACTGGCGCTTCCCTGATGGGATCGCGGTTTGGAGGGCGTGCCTAGCATCATAGGGACGCCCCCCTGACGCGATCCCGTCATTGAAATCTCATGATCACGTGCACGATTGCGAGATTTCAATTTGTTTACATCGGAACAGTTGTTCCGATGTAGAAAAGTTTACCCCGGCACGAAAGGGTTAAAGGAATGTGAAAACCAAAAAATGTCTTTTCTGACTCAGACAGAACAAACCATTTTATAAAGATTCCAATTTACTTCTATTATCCAATGTGCTTCATTACCATCATATTCTGTGTTGGAGAGATACCTAGGTAGCATCTGGAGCCCTACATGGCAGGAAATAGTGCTGCCATATAGTGCTCTTGCAAATGAATAACATTCATGAAAAACGGCTGCCATAATGTGCTCCAGAAAAGGGCCGGCACTTAAGAATCTATCCTTGCTTTTCAACAAAAGATACCAAGAGAACAAAGAAAAGTGACAATAGAAGTAAATTAGTAAGTTGTTTAAAATCACATGATCTATCTGAATCATAACCCCCCCCCCCCCCCCGGGGTTCATATCCCTTTAATGCTACAACAATTCTTACACTTTCATTGTATCAATAACTGTTAGCAGCAGCCATGTTTAGCAAAGCCCTCTAACAGCAATTAGTCTCCGAGACAGACAACTGCTTAAGGGCTTTGGGAAGATATAAATAATGATACAGATGAAAGCAGATGAAGAGATGTGTAAGTCAGAATTAATGATTTAATGCTGAGCTTTCTGACTTACACGACACCCAAACATTCTAGAGTTCTGTAGCATGCAGGTGTGTGGGATGTGGGAATGCGAGAATGGCCCCTGCTACTGTCTTAGGGCCCAGCTAGGATCACAGAGAGTAGATGTCTGGGAAGGTTGGGGTATGGTCTAATACAACAAATGTATGCTCTATTTCTTAAAGTGATAGCAAACTCTGTGCCATTTATAGCACTATACTTGCTAATAAACTAGGTGTTGTTTTAATATTCACCCTTTCGATGTATGTTTTACCTTAAAAGGATATAAAAGTAAAAACGTAAATGCTCTAATATGTTAGCGCATTTTATTATTGCACTATTGCTTGTATATAACTGTATGTTTAACCCATGCAAAGGTATTAAACACATATTAAAAGTCTATTCTAGAGCAGAAATGCACTACTGTGAGCTAGCTGAACACATTTAGTGAGCCAATGACATGAGACACATGTGTACAGCCAATCACCAGCTAGATCCCAGATGTATAGAATATGTACATATTGTTTTTCAAGAAACAATACCAGGAAAACAAAGCAAATTTGAAAATAGATGTGAATTTAAAAGAGTCTTAAAATGACATGCTGTGTCTGAATCATGCAAGTTTCATTTGACTCTCCTATCCCTTTAATTCAAGCAGCTGGTCACCCCTGTGTAAAGCCCTTGTTTTTCTTGTGTGACGGTGCGAGAAGTACAGCTAATGTGCAGCTGAATCGTAGGCTCCATAGCTTAGGTAGCACATTCCCGGAACTTACAACATACTATTGTGTTAAAGAATTCCGCTACTGACAAACTGTGCATGTGCAGTGCGTCTGGCTTCAGAGGCGCAGGAGCCAACAGTTACCATTGAAAGCAGCAGAATAAATAAAGGATCACTAACAACACATTGGGCAAATAACAAGTTAGAAGTTAGGGCAGAGATTACACAAATGTCAAATTCTAAATAAGCAGCTTGAATATATCTTTTGTATGCATAATAATAATATTAAAGGGACAGTAAAATCTAAATTATATTTATAAGGACTGGATAGAGCGAAACATTTAGACAACTTTCTAATTAACCTCTATGATCAATTTTGCTTAGATCTCTTGGTATCATTTGTTAAAAAATAGTCCTAGGTGAGCTCAGGAGCGTGCACCTGCCTTTAGCCATCTGGCATCAGTGTCTGCAGCAATGTTTAGAGCAATGTTATACATAGATGCAAACACTACTGCAATAGAATGCTAAAGATATGTGCACACTCCTAGACAAACAATACCTGAGAGAGAACAAAGCACATTTTATAATAAAAATAAATTGCAAAGCTGTGTAAAATTGCATGCTCTATCCGAATAATGGATGTTTATTTTTGACTTTACTGTCCCTTTAAATACTGTTCTTTCTTATGCATGCGAGAAATTCTTAAAGGTTCCTGTCCCTTTAACTCCTGTCTGGTACAATCAGTGAATTTTAATCTCGCCGAACAATAAGAGGAAAAAAGCTAATACCAAACATAACAAAATATATCATTCTGGGAATAAAACGCACTTTCCAGAAATGTTGTTTTAGTCCATTGTGTAAATGTTATTTCATACTATAGATTTTATAGCGACCAACAATAAATAATAATGCTAATGATTTAAAGAAAAAAATAAACATTATATTAAATACCTATCAATAGTTTTGTGGGTGTCAGCACAGTGCTATAATGCTGTTGATATTGCCATGGAAACCATCTGACAGTTGGGGCCCTTATTCCCACCGTCCTTGTTAAGACAAGAATTCCATGTAACTGTAGTGTGATTTGTCAGGGAAGCTGGTGATGCTCTTTCCTCTGTGTGTGTGTGTGTGTGTGTATGTGTGTGTATGTGTGTGTGTGTGTGTGTGTGTGTATGTGTGTGTATGTGTGTATGTGTGTGTATGTGTGTGTATGTGTATGTGTGTGTGTGTGTGTGTGTGTGTGTGTGTGTATGTGTGTGTATGTGTGTGTATGTGTGTGTGTGTGTGTGTGTGTGTGTGTGTATGTGTGTGTATGTGTGTGTGTGTGTGTGTGTGTATATATTAAATATGGCCGGGGGTAGCATCACTCAAGTCTTTTTGGAGATGGATTTATTGGGAATAGCACAACACACAAAGATTTGAGCAAATCCAGAGCTAAATGTCACTACGCACACATATTTGTATAAACAAATGCTGAATGCACATGTCTAATATATATACAGGTAGCCCTCAGTTTACGCCGGGCTTAGGTTCCAGAAGGAATGATTGTAAATCGAAACCGTTGTAAATTGAAACCCAGTTTATAATGTAAGTCAAAGGGAAATGAGGGAGTTAGGTTCCAGGCCCCTCTTAAAATTGTCATAAGTAACACCTAATACATTATTTTTAAAGCTTTGAAATGACGACTTTAAATGATAAACAGTATTACAAACCTAATAAAATAATCACACAACACAGAATATATAATTAAAGTTAAATGAACAAAAACATTTGCTAAACAGCATTATAAACCTAATAAAATAATCAGACAACACAGACTTCACTTGAATTTTTCTGCAAACAGTTCTTTCTATGCATTCCAATCTGGACTGATTTATAGACAGGAAGATCTTGTTCCTTTGAAATCTGCTCGATAGCTTAGGTCTGGTTAAACTGATTCATTTCAGCTTGCTTGGCTTTACTGCAACGCAAGCCGACAGCTCCACCTACTGGCTATTTTAATAAATGCACTGTTTCTCAATAGCAGTCACATGACTTAAAAAAAAAGGTTGTTATTCTGAAACGGTGTAAATTGAACAGTTATAAAACGAGGGTCACCTGTATATACATACAGAGGGAGAGAGAGAGAGACACAGAGGAGAGAGAGGACGAGAGAGAGACACAGAGAGAGGGAAAGAAAAAGAGTGTTAGACGCACACACATACATACACTCACGCACACACATACATACACTCACGCACTCACACGCATACATACACACAAACACACACTCAATCACATACACAAACGCACTCACGCACACACATACATGCAAACACACACTCACACACTTAAACTTAAATGATTCCTGTGCCAATATCAAATTGGTGTCTGCATGATGGGACTAAACAGCTATAGTCAGAACATCCAATACAGGGAGAGGAATATCTGGTCTGCTACACATGTATCTCTCTAGAGATGCCAACATTTCAGCACCTGCAATTCATCCTTAGTACTTGAAGAATTAAATATAAAGGATACTGCTCCACATGTTTGTATCAGTGCGTTGCTTTTCTCACTGGACACCAATGAGTTAAATGACATGTACAGAAATACTGGCAACATGTCCCTATTGCCTTAAACTTGTCTCCTGCAGTACTGTCCGCATTCTTCCTCTCTTTAAAAGGACATAAAAGTAATGCTTTCTTTTTACTGCATTTAAAAGTTGGTGGGGTTTTTTTTTTGGGGGGGGGTGCCCCTCTGCTGAAAATGTTCTTCTGTTTTAGGTTCAAAATCAAAATAAAGTTATTTTTTTGTGTTCATTTAAAGGGACATAATACTCATATGCTAAATCACTTGAAACTGATGCAGTATAACTGTTAAAAGCTGACAGGAAAATATCACCTGAGCATCTCTATGTAAAAAAGGAAGATATTTTACCTCACAATCTCCTCAGCTCAGCAGAGTAAGTTCTGTGTAAAAAGTTATACTTCACCTGCTCCCAGCTGCAGGTAAAAATAAAAAAAAATGAAGAAATGAACAGCAGCCAATCAGCATCAGCAGTGCTGAGGTCATGAACTCTTACTGTGATCTCATGAGATTTGACTTAACTCTCATGAGATTTCATAGTAAGCGTCCTTTACCTGATTGGTGAAATAATATGAGAGTTCACGAGGCTCATCCTTTCAGCTGTCCCAGGACAGACACACTAAAATGCTGCTTAGAAATCCTTTACAATGGGAGGTGGCTACTGAGGAACTTTTGAGGTAAAATATCTTTCTTTTTTACATAGAGATGTTCAGGAGATATTTTCTAGTCAGCTTTTTACAGCTATGTTGCATCACTTTCAAGTGTTTAAACATTTGGGTATTATGGCCCTTTAACATTATTTTAAAGGGACAGTATAGTCAAAAATAAACGTTTATGATTCAGATAGGGCATGTTATTTTAAACAACTTTCCAATTTACTTTTATCATCAACTGTGCTTTGTTCTCTTGGTATCCTTAGTTTAAAGCTAAACCGAGGTAGACTCATATGCTGATTTCTAAGCCCTTGATGGCCGCCTCTTATCTGAATGTTGTTTTATTTGCTTTTCACAACAGGGGAGTGCTAGTTGATGTGTGCCATATAGATAACACTGTGCTCATGCTTGGGGAGTTATTTAAGATTTAGCACAATACAGCACTAATTGGCTAAAATGCAAGTCAATAGAAAATAAATAAAAAGTCATGTGATCAGGGGTCAAAAATCAGTCAGTCAGAAGACACTTAGATACAAGGTAATTACAGAGGTAAAAAGTATATTAATATAACGGTGTTGGTTGTGCAAAACTTGGGAAAGGGTAAAGGGGATTATCTATCTTTTAAAACAATAACAATTCTGGTGTAGACTGTCCCTTTAAGATTCATTTCCCTTTAAGCCTCTGTTAGTCAGCATTAAGTTGGTCTCTGGGTAGCAGACAGAAAAAAACATATCCTGTGGTCATTTCTCATCAGCCACTTAGGAAGTTCATACAGTAAAAATATCTCCTCTGTTCAGGTACCTATTGTTTAAATGTAAAAAAAAAAAAAGTTCTGTGTAAGTCAAACATTTCTTTTTGCCACTCTGGGTTTCCTCTCTGGGCCCCTGGGCTGGGTAGATTATTAAGCCGTTCGTGTATTACGAGAGGCGTTGGAATGATTGCATAGTTAGTTATGTCTGTTATTTAGTTACTGAGCCCCACAGAACGTTCCTGGAGATGGTGGTGAGGGGGGGCTCTGCAGGGAATGCTGGGACCTCCAAACTCATCAAGTTAGTTAGCTTGCGGTAATGGCTGGTTACTTATTGTGCGCCTGTAAACGAGCAAATTTGACTTTTTAGGGGCGTGCAATAAATTAGCGCTCCACCTGTAATCAAGCCCATAATGTATGTTATATTAGTATTATTTACATGTGCTTTTATTAATATTTAGTACATAGTTACACTTATTGTATTAATAATTTATATTAAATTCTTCATTCTTTAACATGACCCACATGCTCTTCACAAAACAGTTGTAAAAATGAGCGTTTAAAGGGTGTTTTTCTGGCCATAAATGATATTACAGTTAGAAGGCCTCTTAAAGGGACATGAAACCCAACTTTTTTGTGATCCAGAGATTACAATCTAAAATAAAAATCCCAATTTACTTCTATTTTTTAATTTGCTTTGTTTTGTTGGTATCCATTGTTGAAAAGAATACAGAGGTAGGTTTCCGACCAGCAGCGCACTACTGGGAGCTTGCTGCTGATTTGTTGCTGCTGCACATATAAGCCTCTTTTTATTGGCTCATGTGACGTTCTCAGCTAGCTCCCAGTAGTGTGTCACTGCTCCTTCAACAAAGGATACCAAATGAATTAAACAAATGTGATAGTAATATATTGGAAAGTTGTGTAAAATTGTATGTTCTATCTAATCTATTTTATCATTTATAGAGACACATATGGCGCAATTGTCCCTAAATAATAGCAGTGTGAGCACAAGTATCTTTACAATGGGTCATATTGTGTGTCTGTGTATTTTTTATTTATTTATGTTTAACAATGAAGGAAACAAGTCTCATGTGCATAGTGAGAATACTGAGCTATAAATATTCCCTTTTTTATTGCTGTTTTAATGATGAACCCCCTAAATTAAAATTACCCCCCTGGACTAAGCTCTGTGTGTATGACAAATTTGCAACTATGACAAATTGACAATGATTATTAAAGGGACATTGTACACTAGATTTTTCTTTGCATAAATGTTTTGTAGATGATACATTTATATAGCCCATCTGGGGGTGTTTTTGTAACAATGTATAGTTCTGCTTACTTTTAAATAACATCCGCCTAGATTACGAGTTTTTGTAAGGGGTGCGTTGCTAACGCACAGTTTTTCCTTACCGCTCACCTACAGTAACTCTGGTATTACGGGTCTTAAGAAACCCGGCGTTAGCCGCAAAAAAAAATTGAACTTCAATCCTATTGGCTGATTGCATCAGCCAATAGGATTTTTCCTACCTTAATTCCGATTTGCTGATAGAATTCTATCAGCCAATCGGAATTCAAGGGAAGCCATCTTGGATGATGTCATTTAAAGGAACCTTCATTCTTCAGTTGGACTTCGTTTGAAGAGGATGCTCCGCGTCGGATGTCTTGAAGATGGACCCGCTCCGCGCCAGATGGATGAAGATAGAAGATGCCGTCTGGATGAATACTTCTGCCCGTCTGGAGGACTTCTTCTGGCCGGCTTCGATGAAGACCTCTGCCCCTCTGGAGGACCACTTCGCCCGGCTTTGTTGAGGACTTCGGCCCGGCTGGGTGAAGACTTCTCAAGGTAGGGTGATCTTCAAGGGGTTAGTGTTAGGTTTTATTAAGTGGGGATTGGGTGGGTTTTAGAGTAGGGTTGGGTGTGTGGGTGGTGGGTTTTAATGTTGGGGGGGTATTGTCTTTTTTCTTTACAGGTAATAGAGCTGATTACTTTGGTGCAAAGCCCCGCAAAAGGCCCTTTTAAGGGCTATTTGTAATTTAGTATAGGGTAGGGATTTTTTTTATTTTGGGGGGCTTTTTTATTTTATTAGGGGGATTAGATTAGGTGTAATTAGCTTAAAAAAAATGTAATTATTTTATTATTTTCTGTAATTTAGTGGGGGGGGGTTTCGTAATTTAGATAATTTTTTTCAATTGTATTTAATTGTAGTTAGTTTAGGTAATTAATTTAATTATAGTGTAGTGTTAGGTGTAATTGTAACTTAGGTTAGGATTTATTTTACAGGTAAATTTGTATTTATTTTAGCTAGGTAGCTATTAAATAGTTAATAACTATTTAATAATTATTGTACCTAGTTAAAATAAATACAAAGTTGCCTGTAAAATAAAAATAAACCCTAAACTAGCTACAATGCAGCTATTAGTTATATTGTAACTAGCTTAGGGTTTATTTTATAGGTAAGTATTTAGTTTTAAATAGGAATAATTTAGTGAATGATAGTAATTTTATTTAGATTTATTTTAATTATATTTAAGTTAGGGGGTGTTAGGGTTAGGGTTAGACTTAGGTTTAGGGGTTAATAGCTTTAATATAGTTGCGGCGACGTTGAGGCGGCAGATTAGGGGTTAATAAATGTAGGTAGGTGTTGGCGATGTTAGGGACGGCAGATTAGGGGTTAATAAAATGAAACTAGTGTTTGCGATGCAGGAGTGCGGCGGTTTAGGGGTTAATATATATTTTATAGTTGCGGCGATGTCCGGTTCGGCAGATTAGGGGTTAAAAATATTTTTTAAGTGTTTACAATGTGGGAGGGCCTCGGTTTAGGGGTTAATAGGTAGTTTATGGGTGTTAGTGTACTTTTTAGCACTTTAGTTAAGAGTTTTATGTTACGGCGTTAGCCCATAAAACTCTTAACTACTGACTTTTAAATGCGGTATCAGTCTTGACAGGAGAGGTTGTACCGCTCACTTTTTTGCAGACTCGTAATACCGGCGTTATGCAAGTCCCATTGAAAACATAGGATACGCAATTTACGTAAGTGGATTTGCGGTATTACCGAGTCTGGACAAAAAAGTGAGTGGTGAGCCTGTCATTTCAAGACTCGTAATACCAGCGTTAGGAAAAAAGCAGTGTTAGGACCTCTTAACGCTGCTTTTTAACCCTAACGCAAAACTCGTAATCTAGGTGACTGTGTTGATTTTCAGACTCCTAACCCAACCCCAATGTTTTGGATGTATACAGACTTCAGATTGCTTCTGTTTGTATAATGGGTCTTTTTATATGAGGGGGGTCTGTTCTCCGTACCTTTCACTGGGTGTCCCAGCCTGAGAGGGGTTAGGCGGGTGTCCGTTGTGAGGCAGCTGACCGAGAGTTCCAGGAGCCCGGCCAGCCTGAGAGGGGTTAGTCGGGTGTCCGTTGTGAGCATTTTTTTGGATAGTTTGTAACACCTGGATATCACCATGGCAACCGTTTTGGCAATCCACCTCCCTTACAAAGTTCAAAAAGGACCTCAAAACCTGGCTCTTCGACTGAATGCCCCCCTCCCCCCCTCCCTCCCCCCTTTCTCCTATCCCCTATCCCCTTTCCCTTAGCGCCTTGAGACCCTCGCGGGTGATTAGTTTGCGCTCTATAAGTACCCAATAGATAGATAGATAGAACATCATCAACACTAAATTGGGAACTTCTAAGTAAGTTTTTAAAAGGATTTACAGTGGATTTTTATATCAGTAGCTGTGAATTATATTCTTTATAGTAGTGTCTATTACATGCAGATAAATAAACATTGGTGTATACTGTCCCTTTAAAGGCATATTTCATTCTTATTAAGATTTTTTTTTTGTGCACAGACTATTGAATACTTATTATTATTTATTAGTCCCCTTTAGCTAATTCTTTTGTGGAGAATAGAGCTATATAAATAATACAATTGTTATTACACAGATGCTTATGAGCAGGATCATTGCTTGTTAAGTGTGAGCAGATATCACCATAGAGATTTAATGGTCCTATTGAAATAGTTTGGGGTACATAGCACCCCGTAAAAATGCCACTTGTGTCAGCATTGTTTGAATGACTGGATGCTGAGTCTGATCAAATAAACAAGTAAAAATGATTGTGAGGATACTCAGTTGCTGCCTGAAATGTGATGTATACAAGGTGCAGGTCTGCAGTCTTCAGTCACAGGTCAGGTCAGGCCCTGAGCTTCCGATCTCCTCTCCAGCACCTGTTAACTGCAGGGACATGAGCTGCTGTCACATAGTGGGAGGGGGCCCAACACACTGATCGCTCTTTACAGTTCAGGTTACAGGAAACGGAAGATATTTTTAGTCAGCCTATCACCTACACTGAGGGGAAATGATGGTCTGGTATTAAGGGGGTGTCTGACGTGTATCAACAGAGAGGGGACAGTTATACAGAGATTCTCTTAACTGTCAGACACTCTAAATGAGAAACACACAGGAGCAGGGGACAGTGAATAATACTCAGTGACAGTGATACACACAGGAGCAGGGTACAGAAGTACTACTGAATAATACTCAGTGACAGTGACAGAGATACACACAGGAGCAGGGGACAGAAGTACTACTGAATAATACTCAGTGACAGTGACAGAGATACACACAGGAGCAGGGGACAGAAGTACTACTGAATAATACTCAGTGACAAAGATACACACAGGAGCAGGGGACAGAAGTACTACTGAATAATACTCAGTGACAGTGACAGAGATACACACAGGAGCAGGGGACAGAAGTACTGCTGAATAATACTCAGTGACAAAGATACACACAGGAGCAGGGTACAGAAGTACTACTGAATAATACTCAGTGACAGTGACAGAGATACACACAGGAGCAGGGGACAGAAGTACTACTGAATAATACTCAGTGACAAAGATACACACAGGAGCAGGGGACAGAAGTACTACTGAATAATACTCAGTGACAAAGATACACACAGGAGCAGGGGACAGAAGTACTACTGAATATTATTCAGTGACAAAGATACACACAGGAGCAGGGGACAGAAGTACTACTGAATAAAACTCAGTGACAGAGATACACACAGGAGCAGGGGACAGAAGTAATAAATAATACTCAGTGACAGGAGCAAGGGACAGAAGTACTGACACAGACAAAAGGACAGTGAAGCACTAAATAACACTCAGACACGCAGGGAAGAGGCACACAGGCACAAGGACAGTGATGCACTAAATAATACTCAGACACACAGGGGAAGAGGCACACAGACACAAGGACAGTGATGCACTAAATAACACTCAGACACACAGGGGAAGAGGCACACAGACACAATGACAATGATGCACTAAATAACACTCAGACACACAGGGGAAGAGGCACACAGACACAAGGACAGTGATGCACTAAATAACACTCAGACACACAGGGGAAGAGGCACATAGACACAATGACAGTGATGCACTAAATAACACTCAGACACACAGGGGAAGAGGCACACAGACACAAGGACAGTGATGCACTAAATAACACTTAGACACACAGGGGAAGAGGCACACAGACACAATGACAGTGATGCACTAAATAACACTCAGACACACAGGGGAAGAGGCACACAGACACAAGGACAGTGATGCACTAAATAACACTCAGACACACAGGGGAAGAGGCACATAGACACAATGACAGTGATGCACTAAATAACACTCAGACACACAGGGGAAGAGGCACACAGACACAAGGACAGTGATGCACTAAATAACACTCAGACACACAGGGGAAGAGGCACACAGACACAAGGACAGTGATGCACTAAATAACACTTAGACACACAGGGGAAGAGGCACACAGACACAATGACAGTGATGCACTAAATAACACTCAGACACACAGGGGAAGAGGCACACAGACACAAGGACAGTGATGCACTAAATAACACTTAGACACACAGGGGAAGAGGCACACAGACACAAGGACAGTGATGCACTAAATAACACTTAGACACACAGGGGAAGAGGCACACAGACACAAGGACAATGATGCACTAAATAACACTCAGACACACAGGGGAAGAGGCACACAGACACAAGGACAGTGATGCACTAAATAACACTCAGACACACAGGGAAGATGCATACAGACACAAGGACAGTGATGCACTAAATAACACTCAGACACACAGGGAAGAGGCACACAGACACAAGGACGGTGATGCACTAAATAACACTCAGACACACAGGGAAGAGGCACACAGACACAATGACAATGATGCACTAAATAACACTCAGACACACAGGGGAAGAGGCACACAGACACAAGGACAGTGATGCACTAAATAACACTCAGACACACAGGGAAGAGGCACACAGACACAATGACAATGATGCACTAAATAACACTCAGACACACAGGGGAAGAGGCACACAGACACAAGGACAGTGATGCACTAAATAACACTCAGACACACAGGGAAGAGCCACACAGTCACAAGGACAGTGATGCACTAAATAACACTCAGACACACAGGGAAGAGGCACACAGACACAAGGACAATGATGCACTAAATAACACTCAGACACACAGGGAAGAGGCACACAGACACAAGGACAATGATGCACTAAATAACACTCAGACACACAGGGGAAGAGGCACACAGACACAAGGACAGTGATGCACTAAATAACACTCAGACACACAGGGGAAGAGGCACACAGACACAAGGACAATGATGCACTAAATAACACTCAGACACACAGGAAAGAGGCACACAGACACAAGGACAGTGATGCACTAAATAACACTCAGACACACAGGGAAGAGCCACACAGACACAAGGACAGTGATGCACTAAATAACACTCAGACACACAGGGAAGAGCCACACAGACACAAGGACAATGATGCACTGAATAACACTCAGACACACAGGGGAAGAGGCACACAGACACAAGGACAGTGATGCACTAAATAACACTCAGACACACAGGGGAAGAGGCACACAGACACAAGGACAGTGATGCACTAAATAACACTCAGACACACAGGGGAAGAGGCACACAGACACAAGGACAGTGATGCACTAAATAACACTCAGACACACAGGGGAAGAGGCACACAGACACAAGGACAGTGATGCACTAAATAACACTCAGACACACAGGGAAGAGGCACAGACACAAGGACAGTGATGCACTAAATAACACTCAGACACACAGGGAAGAGGCACAGACACAAGGACAATGATGCACTAAATAACACTCAGACACACAGGGGAAGAGGCACACAGACACAAGGACAGTGATGCACTAAATAACACTCAGACACACAGGGGAAGAGGCACACAGACACAAGGACAGTGATGCACTAAATAACACTCAGACACACAGGGGAAGAGGCACACAGACACAAGGACAGTGATGCACTAAATAACACTCAGACACACAGGGGAAGAGGCACACAGACACAAGGACGGTGATGCACTAAATAACACTCAGACACACAGGGGAAGAGGTCTACAGACACAAGGACAGTGATGCACTAAATAACACTCAGACACACAGGGGAAGAGGCCTACAGACACAAGGACAGTGATGCACTAAATAACACTCAGACACACAGGGGAAGAGGCACACAGACACCAGGACAATGATGCACTAAATAACACTCAGACACACAGGGGAAGAGGCACACAGACACAAGGACAGTGATGCACTAAATAACACTCAGACACACAGGGGAAGAGGCACACAGACACAAGGACAGTGATGCACTAAATAACACTCAGACACAGGGAAGAGGCACACAGACACAAGGACAGTGATGCACTAAATAACACTCAGACACAGGGAAGAGGCACACAGACACAAGGACAATGATGCACTAAATAACACTCAGACACACAGGGGAAGAGGCACACAGACACAAGGACAGTGATGCACTAAATAACACTCAGACACAGGGAAGAGGCACACAGACACAAGGACAATGATGCACTAAATAACACTCAGACACACAGGGGAAGAGCCACACAGACACAAGGACAATGATGCACTAAATAACACTCAGACACACAGGGGAAGAGGCACACAGACACAAGGACAGTGATGCACTAAATAACACTCAGACACAGGGAAGAGGCACACAGACACAATGACAGTGATGCACTAAATAACACTCAGACACACAGGGGAAGAGGCACACAGACACAAGGACAGTGATGCACTAAATAACACTCAGACACACAAGGGAAGAGGCACACAGATACAAGGACAGTGATGCACTACATAACACTCAGACACACAGGGGAATAGCCACACAGACACAAGGACAATGATGCACTAAATAACACTCAGACACACAGGGGAAGAGCCACACAGACACAAGGACAATGATGCACTAAATAACACTCAGACACACAGGGAAGAGGCACACAGACACAAGGACAATGATGCACTAAATAACACTCAGACACACAGGGAAGAGGCACACAGACACAAGGACAGTGATGCACTAAATAACACTCAGACACCCAGGGAAGAGGCACACAGACACAAGGACAGTGATGCACTAAATAACACTCAGACACACAGGGGAAGAGCCACACAGACACAAGGACAGTGGTGCACTAAATAACACTCAGACACACAGGGGAAGATGCATACAGACACAAGGACAATGATGCACTAAATAACACTCAGACACACAGGGGAAGATGCATACAGACACAAGGACAATGATGCACTAAATAACACTCAGACACACAGGGAAGAGCCACACAGACACAAGGACAGTGATGCACTAAATAACACTCAGACACACAGGGGAAGATGCATACAGACACAAGGACAATGATGCACTAAATAACACTCAGACACACAGGGGAAGAGCCACACAGACACAAGGACAGTGATGCACTAAATAACACTCAGACACACAGGGGAAGATGCATACAGACACAAGGACAATGATGCACTAAATAACACTCAGACACACAGGGGAAGAGGCACACAGACACAAGGACAATGATGCACTAAATAACACTCAGACACACAGGGAAGAGGCACACAGACACAAGGACAGTGATGCACTAAATAACACTCAGACACACAGGGGATGAGGCACACAGACACAAGGACAATGATGCACTAAATAACACTCAGACACACAGGGAAGAGGCACACAGACACAAGGACGGTGATGCACTAAATAACACTCAGACACACAGGGAAGAGGCACACAGACACAAGGACAGTGATGCACTAAATAACACTTAGACACACAGGGGAAGAGGCACACAGACATAAGGACAGTGATGCACTAAATAACACTCAGACACACAGGGAAGAGCCACACAGACACAAGGACAGTGATGCACTAAATAACACTCAGACACACAGGGAAGAGCCACACAGACACAAGGACAGTGATGCACTAAATAACACTCAGACACACAGGGGAAGAGGCACACAGACACAAGGACAATGATGCACTAAATAACACTCAGACACACAGGGAAGAGGCACACAGACACAATGACAGTGATGCACTAAATAACACTCAGACACACAGGGAAAGAGGCACACAGACACAAGGACAGTGATGCACTAAATAACACTCAGACACGCAGGGGAAGAGGCACACAGACACAATGACAGTGATGCACTAAATAACACTCAGACACACAGGGGAAGAGGCACACAGACACAATGACAATGATGCACTAAATAACACTCAGACACACAGGGGAAGAGGCACACAGACACAATGACAATGATGCACTAAATAACACTCAGACACGCAGGGGAAGAGGCACACAGACACAATGACAGTGATGCACTAAATAACACTCAGACACACAGGGGAAGAGGCACACAGACACAAGGACAATGATGCACTAAATAACACTCAGACACACAGGGGAAGAGGCACACAGACACAAGGACAGTGATGCACTAAATAACACTCAGACACACAGGGAAGAGGCACACAGACACAAGGACAGTGATGCACTAAATAACACTCAGACACACAGGGAAGAGGCACACAGACACAAGGACAGTGATGCACTAAATAACACTCAGACACACAGGGGAAGAGGCACACAGACACAAGGACAATGATGCACTAAATAACACTCAGACACACAGGGGAAGAGGCACACAGACACAAGGACAATGATGCACTAAATAACACTCAGACACACAGGGGAAGAGGCACACAGACACAAGGACAGTGATGCACTAAATAACACTCAGACACACAGGGGAAGAGGCACACAGACACAAGGACAGTGATGCACTAAATAACACTCAGACACACAGGGGAAGAGGCACACAGACACAAGGACAGTGATGCACTAAATAACACTCAGACACACAGGGGAAGAGCCACACAGACACAAGGACAGTGATGCACTAAATAACACTCAGACACACAGGGAAAGAGGCACACAGACACAAGGACAATGATGCACTAAATAACACTCAGACACACAGGGGAAGAGCCACACAGACACAAGGACAGTGATGCACTAAATAACACTCAGACACACAGGGAAAGAGGCACACAGACACAAGGACAATGATGCACTAAATAACACTCAGACACACAGGGAAGAGGCACACAGACACAAGGACAGTGATGCACTAAATAACACTCAGACACACAGGGGAAGAGGCACACAGACACAAGGACAGTGAAGCACTAAATAACACTCAGACACGCAGGGAAGAGGCACACAGACACAAGGACAATGATGCACTAAATAACACTCAGACACACAGGGAAAGAGGCACACAGACACAAGGACAATGATGCACTAAATAACACTCAGACACACAGGGGAAGAGGCACACAGACACAAGGACAATGATGCACTAAATAACACTCAGACACACAGGGGAAGAGGCACACAGACACAAGGACAGTGATGCACTAAATAACACTCAGACACACAGGGGAAGAGGCACACAGACACAATGACAGTGATGCACTAAATAACACTCAGACACACAGGGGAAGAGGCACACAGACACATGCAAGGTGATGTATGGGTTAAGCCATACATATATTTTCATTCTTATTCAAAAAAGAGATGCAACAAATCACTGCGGACCCTAATTCTCACATATGGACATTGTTAATGAATAAAAAAAAAACTCTGTGCTATGTGTAATTAATAGTTTATATAATAATTCTTATATTTTATTTTTAGGGGAAATTAGATTATTTTTTTTAACTTTTTTAAAGAAAACAAGATTTTAAAGGGACATGCTCCCATTAAAAAAAAATGTCTTTCCTGATTTAGATAGAGCATACAATTTTAAACAACTTTCCAATTTGCTTAATTCTCCTGATATCCTTCAAGCAAGTGAGAGCTTTAGTAGTGTGATTAGATGCGGATTTACGGGGCCCAGACACATCCACTTGGGTTTTGAATAGCAATTCCAGACAATGCAGCTGCCTAAAATATGAAAAGTCCCAAGCCCATATTGTTTCCTGCAACAATGAGCGCACTTGGGGAAGAGCAGTGTATGTGACGGCATATGTATATGATATAAGTAACAAAAGTCCCTTTGGGTACTATGACCTCTATAATAAGCCATGCTAACAATTCTACTTATTATAGCTTTGTGTTTTTGTGACCATCTCAGTAAGAACAATGTGTGCTCAGCAAAACTAGATCATCCTTATTCAATTACCCATAAGCATCTCACCACTCACATTCACTCTAAAAATATCATGTGAAATCAAAGGGGATTTTTTTTTTTTTTTGAGATTTGTCTTCAACCTTTGGACCATGAATAAAACTATGAGAATAAATAAAAAGAGCAATGAATAACTAAATTGGTCTGATTTGAAAAACACAAATCAATAACAATCTTGTTGAAAAACTATTGTACTTAGTAACTGCTGTGGTTTAAGGGATTCAGCACCTTGTAATTACAAGATATTTCTGTTGTCTTTTTATAGATTGACACATCAGCCTAGTGTGACAATATTCAAAATGCATTTACACTTTGCTTCAATTGTTGTTAAAGGGACAATCTAGTAAAAAATGAAACTTTCACGAGTCAGATAGGGCATGCAATTTTAAACAATTTTTCAATTTACTTTTATCATTGCATTTGCTTTGTCCTCTTGGTATTCTCTTGTTGAAAGCTAAACCTAGGTAGACTCATATGCTAATTTCTAAGCCATTGAAGGCTGCCTCTGATCTCAGTGCATTTTGACAGTTTTTCACAACTAGGGGGCGTTAGTTCATGTGTGCCATATAGTGGAGTTATTATTTATGTCAAAATAATTGAAATTGGGTAATGGGTAATAAAGGGATTAACTGGGGAATGGGTAATAAAGGGATTATCTATCTTTTTAAACAAATAACAATTGTGGAGTAGACTGTTCCTTTAAATAGCCAAACTACCCCTCCACCACCACTGCTGTACTTGGAAGAGCCAATCGAGGCTTATTACTAGAATAGACAAGATCTTCCATTGTCACTTTCTTAGTAAAATTTGCAATGTTTTGCTCTATCTTTTTGTATCACCTGTGCTGAGGCCAATAAGGTACAGATATGAAGCAGAGTTAGGCCTGTGAAGTCTACAATGTGCACTTCCAATTCCCAAAATTGAAAAAAACACAATTTTTAGAATTAATATTAACAGTGTACTGTAAATGTTTTTCGCCTTTAATCAGCTGGAGTGTATTAAATTATTTTCAAATAGCTCCTTTACCTTTTTCTGGCATTTAAAATAGCTGCTTTAGTTTGTTGTATCCCCACCTATACTGAACATTTGAATACTAATGTATTGGCTATAGAAAATATATGGAAACACAGCCAGTAGAAAAAATTACACCGCCAATGAGATAGAGAGATAAGTAATTCAATGTGGTTTCCATGCAAGTTCAGCCAATTTTAATAAGTTGTGGTTTAAAAGAACAAAATTTGATATTTCATATACAAAAATAAACCTAAAACGGCAATTTCTCATATATGTTATACTCACTGGAAACACATTAACAGGAAAGTACAGTATATTGTCCCTTTAATTACAGGAAAAGGGTGAAGTAAGTAATGTAATATACAATATCAAGGTGTCTTATGTAAGGTAACACTATAAAATCTATAGGAGATGATCAACCTCTACCTAAATGGAAAATTGCACTGAAAATTAAATTCTCCATATTATATATATATTGACAGACAGACAGATAGATAAATAGATAGATAGAAATATAAGAAATATAGGGATAGCCAAAAAAATCTGGCTCCTAAAATTTATGGGCTGGCTCCTAGATTGTAAACAAATTTTCGGAGCCCTGGATAACATTTTAATTTTTTAAGGTTTTCATTTTAAATAAAAACACACAAACTTGCCGCTTCTCTATTGTCAGTATAAAAGAACAGCAAGTGAACGCTGTGGCGCTTTAAACAAGTAATCTGATGTTTGCACAGTGCAGTTACAGATTGTGTCTAATACTCGCACACCCAGTATAAGGTAAGCAAGTGATTTGTCATAATATCTGTAATCAAAAAAGTCTGTAAAATGTATGGACACAAAACATTGTGACAAAAAATAATTATCACTTTTTTTTATTAAATGAAGCAAGATCAAAGCATCTGAATTCATACAAATGCCTTTATAGTTATTTTAATATGTTCATTTAATTTTCATCACATATAGTAGGCATCCGTAGATGCAGTAGTGCCATAAAAAGTATCTTGCAAAAGTACAAAAAGACCTGACTGTGACAATAAGTGAAGGCTCATACTATCAATAGACACCACCCAATAAAAATCATTTTCAATAGTCTACAAATTCAAATGTATAAATGCTACATAAGTGGTTACAGATGTGAGGGACAGTTCCCAGGAGAGGGTATGGTGTGGGACAAACTTGATCCACTCACCACTGCATTCTATCTCCCCAAATTATTATTTTTTATTATTATTATCGGTTATTTGTAGAGCGCCAACAGATTCCGCAGCGCTAATGGCAACCCTTCTGTGTATCTGTATATGCAGCTGTTTCTATCTGCCCCAGCACTGGAAGCACATACCCTATGCCCTCTGTACCTTACCAGCACTGCTCATATTGGTACAGCTGTTACTAACTCTCTCTTCAATATACATGGTGTGAGCTGGAAGCACTCTGGGCATCTGCACCTCATACTCTCTTCCAGCAATGAAGGTTCTTAGGGAGGGGCATCTGATTGCTCCCTAGCAATACCCTGATAAGTTATTAGATTTGCTTATGTGCTGTGAATTTCAGAAGACTCTCATGACACACAGATGTGGCTGGGCAGCCACCCAAGGAGCAAATGCTGACAGCCCATAAATGCCACCTAGATATCATGATCTTTGGAATTAGGCAGTCACTCACTGAGTCCCAACAAAACAAACCCAAATCTCTCTTTCATCTACAGAGATCCAGAGATAGTCAGTTGCAGAAAACAGAGATCAGTTGTGCAGTGAATGGAAGATCTACCATGCCAACAAGCCAATGAAGATGTCCTCATCAATATCATAATGCTATGAACAAGACTGGACCCACATACAGTAAGGGATGGTAAAAACGTATAAAACAGACCCAGACAGAGTAAAACAATTTCCAAAAATACATTGAATATAATATGACCTTGGCAGTTGGTTTGCTGAAAAACAATGACTTATTTTGGAAAATTTGTTGTAAGAAATCACAGTGAGGTCAGAATATGACTAATCAGGAAGCTTATAATGTAGGAAATGTATTCTCCAACATTCAGTGAATAAATAACATGTTTATACTTTGTCTTCTTTCTTTATAGTCATTCAATTGTGATTTCAATGTTATACAAAAAATAAAATAAAGGAAATTATTTGTATGCCTCCACATTACACTTAAAGGGACATTGTACAGTAACATTTGTGATGAGTATACAATCCATAGGAAATTGCTCCTTTAGGTATATTGTGTTTGTTAAATAGCTGGGGGGTTGGATCTTGCTGATTGAAGCCTCCATTTATTGTTCTCAAGTAAATGCCCCAAAAAATGGGCTGAGCCTACAGAAATCGCAGAGCTACTAATCTTATCAATCTCTCTATACATTAAGGCTCCTTATCTTATCTCCTATGGTAAAGGAAAATTGTATTACCTATCTTTTTACCCCCACTGAGAACATTATTGCTGTTGGCTGCATCTTGTTTACATAGTTTTTTGTTAAAACTACTAAAGTATTCATATTTTTGGGAAAGGTGGTGGTTTCAGCAGGCAAATGTCACTACTTAAAATGACAAACTAAACATGAAGGAGCTATTTATAAATAATTTGATATGCTCCAGCACATAAAACCGATCATTGGGAGCACATTAAAGTGCAGAAAAATGTATAGTACAATGTCCCTTTAATGTATTGTTTTTTTAACCTATCACACTTTGATTTAATTTATATCACTGTCCATTAAAATATGTATCATAGTCTAATATCCTGTATATACACTCTGATATAATTTACATCACACTCTGTTCCGATGTATATCACACTCCATTAAAATATATATCACCCTACAGTATCCTGTATACACACTCTGGTTCAATGTGTATCACGTTCTTGTTTAAATGGTGTACCATGCTTCAATATTATGTATGATGTATACTGGTGTATTGTACATCACACTTATATAGAGTATATGAGTGTATCTTGATGCTGCCTATCCAAGCTAAACACATTTATACAGAGCTATTTCTAATAGTAAATCATTCTGGGAAACAAAAAATAATGCAATAGACCATTCTCTGTGTTTTTGTTTCAATGAGTAAGCAATGGAGGCTGCTGCCATGGTAATATGATGATGTTACATCCTGCAGGTGACCTCCTCTGGGACAGTGGGCCTTCCTCCAAGACAAATAGACCTCTAATCCTGCCTCATCAACTGCTTAGCTCAGGAGACTTAAGCAGGAAAACATCTTGTAAATAACTAAGAAACACAAGTTAGACAATGGAGAAAATACAGTAAACAGGGGAAGCAGAAGTTTTCAGAAAAATAGTCTAAACAAAATGATGTCATTCTACTGAAGAATGAAAAGAGGGGGAGATGGTGTCATGTTGAGGGTGATATCACAGTAAGTGCTCTCAAAGGTAAGTGAACATGATAAAGATGAGCCAGCACAGAGTGGCAAGTATGCGCTAAAGCACTCCAATGGGACAGATTTTCATTATATCTAGAGCACATGTAAAATCATGGTTACTAACCTGCTCTCACCCATCAGCTGATTATTTCACCTGTGCTCTGGTTTAGATATCATGAACATCTGGCTTGTTGGTGTGCCTTGGGGCTAGAGAACCATACATAGCAAGTCTGACAAACATTCACTCTTGGGGAGAGAGCACCCAATGGAACCTGAGTAATGTCCTAGAAAATCACACACAGGGTTGAAAAGCACCCCCTTCAACTCAAATAATAAATTTGTCTAAGAGAATGTATATTGTATGTGCAGCAAAAACCTTGTCCAAGACAACTACACATGGTGAGGGTGGCAGAAACGTTCCTCTGCTTTGAGGGTTCCCCATGAAACTCAAGTGACAAAGATGTTCAAGAGAATTATATATTACAATGGAGGCAAACATTTGCATCTGAAGTGAGGAAGTCCCATAGAAGTCCAATAACAATTATGTTTAAGAGACAAGCATGGCAGATGGTTTCCATCCTTTGAGGACTACTCATGTGACCAACGTGAAAAGATGGGCAAAAGAATGAGTTAAAGGGACATTGTACATTAGATTTTTCTTTGCATACATTTTTTGTAGATTATCATTTATTTAGTCAATCTGAGAGTATTTTTGAAACAATGTATAGTTTTGTTTATTTTTTAATAACATTCTGCTGATTTTCAGACTCCTAACCAAGTCCCTAAGTATCAGATGTATACGCACGTTTACAGACTCCTGCTTGCTCCTGTTTGTGTCCTTTCACATGCAGGGAAAGGAGGAGGGGAGGGGTGCCTGCTCTTCCTGCTTTATTAGTCCCTTTCAGTGGGTGTGCCAGCCAAACCTCATCAACAGAGCCAAACTGGGAGCTTCTAAGTAAGTTTTTAAAAGGTTTAATACTGGATTTTTAGATCAGTGTCTGTGCCTATTCTTCTTTATAGAAGTGTCTATTACATGCAGGTAAATGAAATTTGATGTATTCTGTCTCTTTAATGGTTAGGGTGAAAAAAAACTCCCTACAATAACGGCCCATGATACCATAATGACAACTCTAACTCTGAAAATCCTTTATGACCACAACTAACACAGAATAATCATTCATGCAACACTAACTGCCATTATTGATCTGTGATTACGTAGACTACCAGATAACTAATTAACTTTTTAAATAAATTTACTATGTTCAGTCATTAACCTTCAAAAATAAAACTGTATTCAATTTGCTGTGTTAAAGTGAATGTAAATTTTGATGCTAAAGTGCCCGGTTTTTAAAAATTCGATTGAAAACCGGGGCACTTTAATTCATCAAAATTTACATTTCCCTCCTGTTGTGAAAAAAAACCTTACTTTTGAATCTTGATAGCAGCTCCAGTTTCCTCCGCCCGTCGCAAGCCTCTTCCTGGGTCTAAAATGATTAATCCAGCTTCCTCCAATCATGGCATTGAATCAGACACTGATTCCCCCGGAGGGGGGGAGCCATGATTGGAGGATGACCGATCCATCATTTCTGACGTCACAAATGGCTTGCGACGACCGGGAGAAGCTGGAGCAGCTGTCAAGTTTCAAAGGTAACTTTTTTTCACAACAGGAGTGAAATGTAAATTTTGATGAATTAAAGTGCCCCTGTTTTTAATTGAATTTTTAAAAACCGGGCACTTTAGCATCAAAATTTACATTCACTTTAAGATTGCTGAATTTATATCTGAACTTATGTTAGTGATCAGTGTACTACACTTAGAAATTAACTCGTACTTAGCTTACCATTTAACGCATAGCAGTACAGTAGGTGTATTATTTTATGTGAATGATAACGTTTACACCGCACTATGGTAGCAAATCAAGGTAAAAGTTATATATGTACACTCTGCTACCTTAATATACTCTCATGTAAAGAAGCTATGTTTCAACAAAGGACACAAAGGGAAAGAGGTAAACCAATCAACACAAGTAGATTTGATTTTTTATTATTAAATTGCCTTTAATAAAAACAAAGCATTTTCAGACTTCTCTTCTAAGCTGACTTTGCCCAACCCAAACCACTAATACCTCTTAGTGGGGGGGATTTGACATCACACAATCATTGCAGAACAATTTCAAAGAAAAAAAGCAACTTTCTCCAGCTGATGGACAATGTGTGCCCAGTAAACATTTTGTTAATTAAGTGTGTACACTGGCAGCAATCCAGAGAGCAAACATAGTTGTAGGGTTTTTCATCTGTCAAGCTGACTACAAAGGCTTGTGCCAAAGAGATTGGAGCCTAAATGTTAACAGCTTGCAGGATTTTAGGGCTTCTGATTAATGAATAAATACATACTGCATTCCCAAAGGCAAAGATTAGCTTAAACCATTTAGCATAACCCTCTGAATACGGTGTGATACTGACCAACTAGCACTTTATTGGTAATAATTATAAAAGGAAAGCACATGAGAAAGACTTCTACTACATTATAATTAATTAATGTATAGAATAAATCTGATTTTCTGCAGGAATAATAAGTATACTGGCTGCAAAAACATCTCTGCTACTTGGCATCACAAATGCATGTTATTTAACTAGAACACGAAAAAAAAATGTGTTTTTCAGCAATGTCTAAATCCTTGCTTGCTCATAACAAACTCAACCAAAAGATTATCACTTTGGTGCGATGCAGCTTCTTGGTCAATTACACAGGAGTAGAAGGGAGTACAGCAGTGTTTTTCAACCAGTGTGCCGTGAGAGATCCTCAGGTGTGCCGCGGCAGACTGACAACAGTGCGGGGGTGTCCCTCTTTCAAATTTTGAAATATTGGGAGGTATGTGACAGGCTCATCAGGCGTCATTTACAACCATGACATTGACATTCATTCACAGACAATCATTATGATGTCAATATGTCATGTATAGTTTGTAGGAGGCATGGCATGACAGCACAGTACAGTGTGTGCGTATATATACAGGGAGTGCAGAATTATTAGGCAAATGAGTATTTTGACCACATCATCCTCTTTATGCATGTTGTCTTACTCCAAGCTGTATAGGCTCGAAAGCCTACTACCAATTAAGCATATTAGGTGATGTGCATCTCTGTAATGAGAAGGGGTGTGGTCTAATGACATCAACACCCTATATCAGGTGTGCATAATTATTAGGCAACTTCCTTTCCTTTGGCAAAATGGGTCAAAAGAAGGACTTGACAGGCTCAGAAAAGTAAAAAATAGTGAGATATCTTGCAGAGGGATGCAGCACTCTTGAAATTGCAAAGCTTCTGAAGCGTGATCATCGAACAATCAAGCGTTTCATTCAAAATAGTCAACAGGGTCGCAAGAAGCGTGTGGAAAAACCAAGGCGCAAAATAACTGCCCATGAACTGAGAAAAGTCAAGCGTGCAGCTGCCAAGATGCCACTTGCCACCAGTTTGGCCATATTTCAGAGCTGCAACATCACTGGAGTGCCCAAAAGCACAAGGTGTGCAATACTCAGAGACATGGCCAAGGTAAGAAAGGCTGAAAGACGACCACCACTGAACAAGACACACAAGCTGAAACGTCAAGACTGGGCCAAGAAATATCTCAAGACTGATTTTTCTAAGGTTTTATGGACTGATGAAATGAGAGTGAGTCTTGATGGGCCAGATGGATGGGCCCGTGGCTGGATTGGTAAAGGGCAGAGAGCTCCAGTCCGACTCAGACGCCAGCAAGGTGGAGGTGGAGTACTGGTTTGGGCTGGTATCATCAAAGATGAGCTTGTGGGGCCTTTTAGGGTTGAGGATGGAGTCAAGCTCAACTCCCAGTCCTACTGCCAGTTTCTGGAAGACACCTTCTTCAAGCAGTGGTACAGGAAGAAGTCTGCATCCTTCAAGAAAAACATGATTTTCATGCAGGACAATGCTCCATCACACGCGTCCAAGTACTCCACAGCGTGGCTTGCAAGAAAGGGTATAAAAGAAGAAAATCTAATGACATGGCCTCCTTGTTCACCTGATCTGAACCCCATTGAGAACCTGTGGTCCATCATCAAATGTGAGATTTATAAGGAGGGAAAACAGTACACCTCTCTGAACAGTGTCTGGGAGGCTGTGGTTGCTGCTGCACGCAATGTTGATGGTGAACAGATCAAAACACTGACAGAATCCATGGATGGCAGGCTTTTGAGTGTCCTTGCAAAGAAAGGTGGCTATATTGGTCACTGATTTGTTTTTGTTTTGTTTTTGAATGTCAGAAATGTATATTTGTGAATGTTGAGATGTTATATTGGTTTCACTGGTAAAAATAAATAATTGAAATGGGTATATATTTGTTTTTTGTTAAGTTGCCTAATAATTATGCACAATAATAGTCACCTGCACACACAGATATCCCCCTAAAATAGCTATAACTAAAAACAAACTAAAAACTACTTCCAAAACTATTCAGCTTTGATATTAATGAGTTTTTTGGGTTCATTGAGAACATGGTTGTTGTTCAATAATAAAATTAATCCTCAAAAATACAACTTGCCTAATAATTCTGCACTCCCTGTATATATATATATATATATATATATATATATATATATATATATATATATATATATATATATATATATATATATATACACTGTATATATATCCTGTATTAGGCTACAATGTGTGATTTTGTAAAATGTTGGGATGGTGGTGTGCCACAGGATTTTTCAATGTAAAAAAGTGTGCCACTGCAATAAAAAGGTTGCAAATCACTGGAGTACAGCAACCATGAGGAGATGCAGTAGTTGGGCAGAAGGGATGAGTGGTTATGCCAAAACTGCACACGGAGTGAAGGGGAGAGGTGCAGCTGTCATTTCTGTCATTAGCAGCACCTCGGCTTAGGACATACAGCTACAAACCTTCACAGAGTGTGTTACTGCCTACTGGTATCAGAATTTCTACTGAAATACCCTAAATCTTGAAAGATTTCAATAGTTCATGTAACTTAGCTGTTTTGTGTGACGCTCATAAATATAACGTTCATCACTGTAACAAATTCAAGACATTTTATACTTATTATCATTATTATTATATTTTATTTTATTTATAAATTCAATTACAAGAAATTTACAATGATGTCAGAATTTAAACTTACTTTTGAATGAAAAAAGCAACACCCGGAAAATCCCTTGTTTCAGCAGTTACTTAATGGAAATGTAACTTCCTCCATGAAAAATGTGAATATTCTTTTGTTCAAAGGAAAAGCTCCTGGGTAATGCGGAGCAGTCATTTTTCTAGATGCCCTTGCATATAGCAGAATGGGAGAGCACAAAGTTTAAGCTTCAAATTTCCATTTTTACAGCAGAAACCAGGAATTTCCTGACCTTTTTCACATAAACATTTTGCAATTTGACATGTTTATCATATGCAAATGCCATATGACATGTTTATCATATGCAAATGCCATATGACATGTTTATCATATGCAAATGCCATATGACATGTTTATCATATGCAAATGCCTATTTAAATTGTCTATATGCATTGATGTGCAGTCATAACTTAAAGGGACACTGAACCCAAATTTGTTCTTTTGTAATTCAAATAGAGCATGCAATTTTAAGCAACTTTCTAATTTACTCCTATTATCAATTTTTCTTCGTTCTCTTGCTATCATTTTTTTAAAATAAGGCATCTAAGCTTTTTTTTGGTTTCAGTACTCTGGACAGCACTTTTTTATTGGTGGATGAATTTATCCACCAATCAGCAAGGACAACCCAGGTTGTTCACCAAAAATGGGCCGGCATCTAAACTTACATTCTTGCATTTCAAATAAAGATACCAAGAGAATGAAGATAATTTGATAATAGGAGTAAATTCGAAATTTGCTTGAAATTTCATGCTCAATCTGAATCACAAAATTACATTTTTGGGTACAGTGTCCCTTTAAGCCTGTCAAGCCTGTATATATAGTACCTTTAAAAACGTATTTAAAGGGACACTGAACCCAAATTTGTTCTTTTGTGATTCAGATAGAGCATGTAATTTTAAGCAACTTTCTAATTTACTACTATTATCAAATGTTCTTTATTCTCTTTGTATCCTTATTTGAAAAGCAAGAATGTAAGTTTAGATGCCGGCCCATTTTTGGTGAACAACCTGGGTTGTTCTTGCTGTCCAGCATACTAAATCAAAAACTTGTTATACAAATTTAATAGGTTTTGCAAATATGGAGTAGTCCAGGCCAGGGACACACTCTTGGATATTTATCTTGTAAGAAAACAACTGTTGTATAGCGTATAACATGTTCAGGAAAATGGCAGGATATACACACGCCTCTCTAGGTGAATAGCGCAAATTGTAATGGAACAAATGTACAGAGCATTTTTTTTTTTTACTTCATGGGGGGGAGTTCATTTCAAACAATATATCCATTTAAACTGTATAAACATAGCCGTCTATGGACAGAATACTTGGTACATTGTGGTATAATATACATCATTTAATGCCAGGCAAAAAACACATATTCTCGGAAGAAGCTCCCTACTGGGTTTAACATGTAGATGAGAAGTTTTCACTGAAACATTCCCAGTCAGTCACCCAAACCTACAGAAAGAAGCCGGGTGTATATCACAAGGGGCTGGTCTTTTTGTTCTGTGTGACCCTATTGTGATTCATATGGTTCACGCTTACAATAGAGCTCAGTAATCCTCAGTTTACCAAGGGGCCCTCACAACCTTTTCTATCTCTTCAGCTCTCGGCATTGAGTTTACAGTTGTTCAGGATTGGGGCAACTGGGAGGAATGGGCTGTTGCATTTTAAACAAGAGATAACAGTTTATTTGCTGAATCCTGGAAGACTGCAGACAATGAGGGGCTTAAAACGTTGTTCCTGTTACTATTCACTGTATCCCCTCTTATTTCCAAGAATGTTTCATTAGTTATAGATCAGAGCTTGGTAAAGGCCAGTGCTAATGGATTCTTTTAGAAACATGCCAATATTAAATCATCCCCCACTCCTGAAAATTGTATATATGGCTGCCAAGTATTCTGTGTGTCTCATAAGTTTTAATGGAACATCCATTCACAATAAGAAAATGTTGTAATGCGTTTGGGCAGGCTCGACAAACCCAGGCACCAGAGCGCCACTGTTTTAGAGTCCCTAAGACACACGTGGATGCCCACAACACTTCTCTGTGCTAGCTGCCACCATACCTACCTAAAATGTAGCTTGGTGCAGCTGGATCCTTTTCAAGGCCTTAAAGCTAATGAAACACAAATCCAACTGTTATAGAGTTTATATATATATATATATATATATATATATATATATATATATATATATATATATATATATATATAAAATACATAAATACATACATACACTCACACATGATATATTTTAAAGGCCAAAAGTTTCTGGCTCCTAAATGTATTGGCTGGCTCCTACAAATTTGTCAGACCCTGCATCAGAGTATTGCCTTATTTCCCTATTGCTTGTCTATGTGTTTAATCTCCATACAGTTTAAGTCAGGTCTACAGGAGCAATGCACTGCCAATGCTAAGCATAACACATAACAGTGAGCCAATCACAAACAGCATAAGTGTGTAGTCTTCAATTACTGGCTATGTACGGCTCAGGATCTTTAAATTATTATTGTTTTAAAAAGTTTATCAAATGATTTATCTACAAATATCTCCAAAGACTATAATAGCGAATTTCTAGAAAAATCATTAAATCAGCCCCATAGTTCGGGGGCAAGCAATAGTGCAGCAAAAAAAAAACTTTCATGCATTAGAGCATTTTGTTTTTGCAGTTGTATTTGCTTTTAAATCAATTCATTAACTTCTATTACAGATAACTGTGTCAATCCCAGATTATAGCTATGCCCTTGTAAAATATGCCGGTTTAACCCTTTCCTTGCAGACATCGTCTTACACACTGTTAGTCCAACTGCTTTGGAAGCATAAATATGCAAGCAAATGAACATTACACATCTGATTCCCTTCAATCAGGAAGTCTGCAGTTCTAGTGATTATACGGATATTTAAAAACTAGCATTGAAACCAATCGATATGAGATACATTATCATTACTACCTTGCAACTGCTTCCACCTGTCACTGAAAGGGTTAAGTATTATAAACTCAATCAAGGTATGTGTGCAAAGTATAACTGATTTTAAATGCAACATATCTTTAAAAAATTATAGTAGGAGTCACTTATGGGGTTTGCTTTGACGTGACTGGGTAAATTAACATTTTGTGGCCAAAATATAGTACTAAAAGTCCCTTTCTTTTATATAAAATTGAGGATAAAACCCAAGTATTTTTTTTTTTCTTCTTTAAAGGCATTGTAAAAACACTGAGATTTGTATATACAAATGTATAGTTAGGCATAATGAAACAACTTTGCAATATATTTTCATTATTTATTTTGCCCCTTTTTCACATAACGTAGCTCTGACAATTAAGCAATTTCTACTTCCCAGAACATGACAAGCACCTTCTGACTTCTCAAGGTTAACCTTACGATGGGGTAAATTTACCAGCATGCAGGCGGACAGTTATGCAAGTAAAGAACCTATCTGCATGCAATCTCTACTTGTGATGTTTCATTGCAGTGCGAAAAGTATCATTGCACAAGTGGATTCTTCTTATCCGGCGCAACCAATTGCGCTAGACCAGGGAATGTCAATCATCTCAAACGAACGAGTGCCGGGTTGATTGATTTCGCCACAAGGTACTTTTTTATACTAACATAATGACAGTGGCTATCCTTGTTGTCTGCAGGCTAAAGCCCAGATTGGCTTCTCTAAATAAGGAAAATGATGGCTGATTATTGAAAAATAATTGCAGTAAAAAGGATGTTAATTTGTTTTAAAAACATTAAAGGAACATTCAATTCAAAATTTAAATGCACATAGATAAATTACATCTTTGATTAGAAACATATTGGCAAAAATGCTTCTAGTAAAAGTTGTCACTGTGTTAGTGTTAATATTTTTTACTGCACATGCACGTAAAGCATAGCTAGATATTCTCAGTGCGCCAACATTTTAAATGTTGCAGCTGCTTAGCGAACCAGTGGGGCCTGTGTCATGTCAGCAATTAACAAATTGAGTCATTACCAGATGGTACAAGCACCTTAGGCTCTATAAGAAAGTGATGTGTTTAAAATGCTAGTGCACAGTGCATACTTAAATACACTTTTGAAACAGTTATAGCTTTTATTAGAAGCATTTTTTTAATACAGATATATTACAAAAGGCTTCTATTCAAAACTTAAAAGGCATCCATGTGGATTAAAATGTTGTCTGTAATGTCCCTTTAAGACTTGGCTGATATCTTATTCTATAGCAACGGAACAGAAATGTCTTGTCATTACAAGGTGACTACTGACCCTTTAAAGTGGTTGAAAGTTCTGATGCAAAAAGAAAATTGCTTTTTGTTTACCAATCACTCATCTGCCATCCGAAAGGAAAACATCCTCTCCAATTCACAGAGGCACTGACAACCTACAGATAACAGCGGCAGATAACATGCAAGTATATGCATAACATAGAAAGTTCTACCTTTTGTGACCCTGAGGTCGGAGGCGCCAGTCACATGGTACTGTGGTATACAGGACAGGACATGTGTATACACCAAACATTCCCCCAGCAAGGGCTACTGATGTAACTCCTAAGGCATTTACAAGATGTGATGTACTTGATAAGAACTGTGCTAACCCCATTCAAGAATCTCTCATTAGAGAACAGAAAAAGGAATCTTTGAAGGTGATGGTTTGACATGAAGAATGAGACACAGGAATGACTGTTTAAGACTGAAGCAGTAAAAAAGTGCAGGCCTCAGCTTGTACTCATTCCTTGTGCCAGCTTTCTCTTGCACGGCTGCCAGGATGAGGTTATCTGCAAAGCTGCGCTGCTGTTAATCAAATCAATTAAAGGGATATAAAAGTCAAATAGTAATCCCGGGGATGTACATAGTATTTAACCCTTTCATGACAGGGTTAAAGTGTCTACATCGGAACACCTGTTCCGATGTAGACAAATTGAAACTACGCGATCGTGCATACGATCGCGATATTTCAATTATTGGATCGCATCTGGGGGGCGCCCCTACAGCCCTAGGAACGCCCTCCAGACCGCGATCAAGTCCTTGAAGCACAGAAGGCTTCAGGACAGCCGTTTGTTATGACGTTCTATTCCGTCATAACGGCTTTAAAGCCCAGTGTAAATATGACGGAATAGAACGGCATAACGGCGTTAAAAGGTTAATGTGCTTTGCAGAATCTATGTATCAAATAAGCGACTGTAGCTTTTTTTGTTTTTAACAAAATCAGCAAATTTACAAGCTTGATTGACAAGCAAGCAAATGGACGTTTTTTAGGCAAAAATTAGCACCTGCTTAGGTCCGATATCAGCACGGAAATGTGCACTGGTGCATATCCCTGAATTAAAGGGACAGTAAAATTAAACGTTCATGATTCAGATAGAGCATGCAATTAAATATATAAAAAAGATCATTCTCAAATTTGCTTTGTTTTCTGTGTAAACTTTGTTGAAGAGTAAACCTACGTAGGGTTATAGGAGCTCAGGAAAGTGCACATTTTCTTTTAGTAGTCTATGGCAGCAGTGTTTGCCACAATGTTTGAAACAATGTTACACATTGTTGCAAATACTGCTGGAGTGCTGAAGAGGAGTGCACACTAATAAGCCTATCGAGGTTTACTTTTCAACAAATCTGTTTAAACTTTAGGAGTCAGTAAGAATATTTAGGAGCCAGAATATATATAGATATATAGAGAATAACCTAAAAAGTTAGAAGCCAGGGGTAAAACTCTAGGAGCCAGCCAGTGGCTCCCTGGCACCTGGGTTTGACAAGCCCTGCATTAATGGATACCCAGAAAACAAAAACATTTGATAACAGAAGTTTTAATTGGAAAGTTTTTTAAAACTGCATGTTCTATCGAAACCATGAAGATTTATTGATTTTCCTTTTTTTAAAATGCATATAGAGTTCAAACCATCTTAAAACTGGAGCTGTAAGGATTGCTAATGTACCATACTGTATTACATGTAGTCTATGTCAGATGGACACATATTGGACATGTTGTGAAGCAGGGATAGAAAAAAAGATTTAATTGTATTTATTTTTTTCAATTATAGAACTTTATTAAATATTATTCTTTTTACAGTGAGAATAGAAAACATAGGACCAGTAAATATAGTAGATTTGCATAATCAACAAATGCAGGATAAGACAATGTAATAGCACTTAGTCTGAACTTCAAATGAATCATTTTTTCTGACAAATTTCAGTTATGTCTATTTCCACTCCTGTATCATGTGACAGCCATCAGCCAATCACAAATGCCTATACGTATATTCTGTGAATTCTTGCACATGCTCAGTAGGAGCTGGTGTCAAAAAATGTAAATATAAAAAGACTGTGCACAGTTGTTTAAAACTGATGCTCTATCTGAATCATGAAAGTTTAATTTTGTCTTGATTGTCCCTTTAACAGTTCTGACTTAACATTACGTAGCAAAACAACCTTCAAAGAAATAGTCCATGATGTACTGATATCTCCAAACAAGTCCAACTTCCATATAAACAAACAGATTTACTCTGAGTACCTCTATACTGGTAAATAACTAATAATACGCATCATGGAAATGGTTTAATATACTGTATATAGCTCTATATAAATAAACAAAGGTAGAGGAGAAAAGAATACAAACAAAAAAAGAATACAAAGAAAAACAAGAAAGAACACTTGCACGATAAAGAAGAAATTGTGCACATAGATAAAGATCTACACCCAATAAGAGGCTTGTGTAATGTATAGGATTAAACACACAGGTCAAATCATGTATGAGGATTATATTATATTACTTCTTAAGAGGTAATGTAATGTTTTCCCATAAAGAATTATAATGTTGGAAGAGAACTTGGCATTAGACCCGTTTTGTCCAGGAAAGGTTGAAATACTGAAAAACAAAAGATGTCAGATGGAATTACCTCTAACCCTGGGGTTCCTCACTTTCAGAATCACATTTCAAAGAGAGAAACAATTCTGTCACATTTATATTTTTTCAGTTTAAACTGAAGTAGGGCTCATGAAAGTGCACGTGGCAGCAGTTTTCGCAACAATGTATACGATTGTTATAAACATTATTGCAAACACTGTGACGAAATAGTGCTCAAGACACGTGCACATGCACACTCCACAGCCTTCCACAGTTATGGTCTGATCAACAAAGGATGGAAGGGGTTGATTCCATAATTGAGTAAATAATTTTTTTTTATGTGCACTCTAACTAAATCATGGAACTTTCATTTTAACTTTCAGGTACACTAGATTGCTTTGAAAAATATCTGATAAGATTATATCAAATGTGTAAACGCTTTTTATTATCCGTTATATCCATAAATCTGTTCTACAAGTAGCATTTGGTCAGATTGATCTGCACGGCTGCACTATACTAACTGCTCAGAGCACGCACTGGCTCTAACCCTCTCATTATTGCTTTAGAATTCCATTAGGTGTTTGATCTCCGCCCACAAGGAGAGCGCCTTTGTACCTGTGCCCTTAATCAGACCCTAAGTAGCCAAATTCCTAACATTCCTCAGTACTAGAATACCGGATTACTTCTAGGAGCAAAGTTTTATTTATATTTGCTTCTCAAACATCTGTGCACACCTCACACACCCTACCGAGGACTTGTAACCCGCCTGATAACAGAGATTTCTAAACTATATGTCTATCAATCTATCAATCTATCACTCTATCTATCTATACACATAGTATATATATATATATATATATATATATACATACATACACTTATACACACATAGGGCTAGAATAGATTTACTAGGGCTTTTTTGGCTAGGTGGGGCAGGTTCGCATGAGTGAGCTTGCTGCCACATATTTAAAGGGATAGGAAAGTCAAAATTAAACTTGCATGATTCAGATAGAGCAGGTCATTCTAAGACACTTTTAAATTCACTTCTATTTTAAAATGTGCTTTGTTCTCTTGGTATCCCTTGTTGAAAAAGAATATGCACATATCCTATACTAGTGGGAGTTAGCTGGTGATTGGTGCCTGCACACATTTGTCCCTTGTGATTGGCTAACTAGATGTGTTCAGCTGCCAGTAGTGCAATGCTGTCCCTTCAGCAACGGATAACAAGAGAATGAAGAACATTTAATAATAGAAGTTAATTGTAAAGTTGTATAAAATTGTATGTTCTATCCAAACCATGAAACAAAATGTTGGGTTTTCCTGTCCCTTTAAGAAGCAGAAACAGCTTTTTTCTATCCATTACATAGTAGTTGGTACAGCCAATCATACACCATCGAATTGCACCATTGAAAGACAGCAGAGCCTGCTCCCAAGCCACTGTTATTGCAGTTAATGACACAGTAACTGACCCTTTAAATTATAGACTGTATTCCAGTCCAACAGGCAGAAATATAACGTTATGATCAATAACTTCAAGAGACCTGCTGTCAGTATAATTATTATTATTATCGGTTATTTGTAGAGCGCCAACAGATTCCGCAGCAGTATAAGCTGGGGAATAACTTGTTAGGTACATTTTGTTTAGGTTATTTCCAATAGTACAGCACTATCTGAGCAACATCTAAAGCTTAAAAATAGTGCATGATGTTAACATGACTGCACCGTCTGCCCATTTTCCTGTCTACAGATTTAATAAACCCACAGTGTAGAGTGATCATATCCTGGGCATTCCTGAATTCCCTTATGGTATGCGACTCTACTGGAGATGTCAGACCAATGAAGAACCGTGTCTTACTCTGCAGTTCTGGTAACTAGGGCTTACTGCTCTCCTGGTATATACAGGTAAGATAAGAGCGTGTAAACTAAATATTAAATGCACAATAATGCAATCAGAAAATTCTCTAATGCATAGTTTGCATAAAAAAATATTTAAAAACTGCTGGCAATTACTTTAAAATAATTAAAAAAAATAAGCAAAATTAGTCAAGTAGCCATATTGTCTGGAGTAGTCTGATCCACCCCCTTATTAGTGTTAAACAGAGTTCACAGCAGCTTATTTGCTACTAGGCATGCTCCAGCAGATAATGACTGTTAAAGTCTTGCATTCTACCAAACAAAGGTAGATATAGAAACAGCCATACAAAGAAATGTGTGTAGGAGTTAGAACTGTTTACAAAAAGATCAAAAGTGATGGCACTACTAATATATGATTAGGTTGGGATGGGCCTATAATGATACAAAATGTGGATGGCCCCAAGGTGCTGTGTATTAATAGACACTTTTACCAATACAACTAAAAGTAGTTGTAAAAGATACACATGCAGCACTCTTATCCCACATGAAATGAAATAAGTATAGGGTGGTGTACATCAACAAAAGAAGATAAAAAAATAAACTTTAATAGGTATAATTAAAAATGGGTGCTTTAAAACCAACTAGAGAAATATAGGGCTGATCAACATATATGTCTTGGGTACATGTTACACCAGGAATTAAAGGGACACTGAACCCAAAATTGTGATTCAGAAAGAGCATGAAATTTTAAGCAACTTTCTAATTTACTCCTATTATCAAATTTTCTTTATTCTCTTGGTATCTTTATTTGAAATGCAAGAATGTAAGTTTACATGCCGGCCCGTTTTTGGTGAACAACCTGGGTTGTCCTTGCTGATTGGTGGAGAAATTCATCCACCAATAAAAAGTGCTGTCCAGAGTGCTGAACCAAAAAACACCATTAGATGCCTTCTTTTTAAAATAAAGATAGCAAGAGAACGAAGAAAAATTGATAATAGGAGTAAATTAGAAAGTTGCTTAAAATTGCATGCTCTATCTAAATCACGAAAGAAAAAATGTGGGTTCAGTGACCCTTTAAATAATATGCAATAATATAGGTCAGTATAGTAATGGGGTAAACCATTAGGAAACCTGTAATATCTATTGTTCCTATAGGTTAATATTGCGGCTTGGAGATATGTTGAGGTCTAGCAAGGGAAATTCCCAATTTATGTTGGTGTTTGGTGCAAAACAGAATAGGATGTTAGAACATGCGTATATTCCACTTTGCAATTATTAGCAAAGATTGCTTGTGACCCTTATTTTAACATGGAAATAAATTCATCTAATGGTACAGTAACTTAGAGCAGTTGTGTTTGTGTCTATATCAGATTATCCCTTAGATAAATTTCCCTAAGAGTCCTTTATAGGGTAACAAAATTAAGATTGCTCTAGGTATTATCTGTAAGGTAAGAGAGCAGTCTGTATACAGAGTATCCAAAAACGTAATCTAATACCATTATTATAAGGATATTGGAAAAACTCTATATGTTGAACTGCAGTCAAAAGAACAGGGTCTATTATATAGTAAATGAACAACAGCCTGATGGTCTACGTTTCATTGAATTAACAGGTCAATGTAATATACTGGTACGTCCTCTACTTAATAAATGAGGAATGACTTGTTCCCGCATGTAACATCTACTGTGACGAGGTTAGGACAATAGTAATTGCAGAGAGTATAATCTGCCTCTATAGTCCGCTTTCTATCCTAGGCACTCTAAATTAGATTATATGTTCCCCAGCAGCTGTTCTGGATATTAGTATAACTACTATACAATTCAATGGAGCAAACTTATTGAACCAATGCCAGCAATATTGTTTATAGTATTGCTGATACTAGTAGTAAAAGGTATATTGTAATATTGATGCTTAGAAAAATAACGCCTTATGCTGTGCAATACGATGATTCAATAGTGGTGTATCCGCATATAGCTGGAAACTTAGTATCAGTTTTTTCCCCCATCGTCTCCGGTATTAACAATCTAACTGAGAGGGCAAGTCAATATGTTGGCTATAGACTCAGGGAATTGTTACCCAGTTACCATCTTTCGTGAGGGTTACAATGGAAATCTTGCACCATGTTGAAAATATTCAAATTAATGAAAATACCATCCTAGTAACGGCAGATGTTGAAGCACTGTACACTAGTATAGACCATCAACTAGGTATCAAAGCCATACAAAACTTTTTGGAGTCCTCATCTGGTGAAGATAAAGCTCACAATAATTTAATTTTGGAACTTCTTAAATTCATCCTACACCATAATTACTTTGTAATCGACCAACAATTCTACCTACAGATAAGAGGTACCGCGATGGGTACAGCATGCGCACCAACATATGCAAATCTCTTTCTGGGTTGGTGGGAACAACATACAGTGTTTTCAGATGATAATGCACCTTTCACTAATCCCATTCCCTTATGGCTAAGATATATAGACGATGTGTTCTTTCTATGCGACACACTGATTATATTCCTGAACAAACTTAATAATAACAACCTAAATATAAAACACACGTATGAATATAATACCACAGAAGTGACATTTTTGGACTTCAAAATATCCATAGGCAAATCTGGGGTAATTCAAACAGATCTCTTCAGAAATCAAACTGCAACTAACAACATTCTCCACGCTACTAGTGGACACTCACCAAATACGATCAAAGCATTACCAACATGAGAATTTTTAAGAATAAAGAAGAAATGCTCAGATGTAACATCATATAAACACCGAGCAGATGAACTACAATTGAGATTGCAACAAAGAGGATATAGCAATTGGAGTATTAAAAAAGCAAGACAAAGAGATAATCTGACAAACAGACAGGATCTTTTACAAAAAAAGAAAACTAAAGATGAAACTACTCGATTGATTCTTACATACTCACCTCAATCTCAAGAAATAATACATATCCTCAATAAACACATTCTCCAAGCAGATCCAAAGCTGAATAGTATTATTGGTGAAAGAATACAAGTTGGCTATAGACGCACGAAAAACCTGAAGGATGTTTTGAGCCCCAGCCATTTGTCAAAAGGAAAACCAAATATGACCCTATAGCATTAGGGAATTTTAAATGCAAGAATTGCTCAATCTGTAAGCATTTATTACCCGTCAAATAAATAACAGATAGATTTGGCAAAGTGCACAAAATTCAGTCTCATATCAATTGTAACACTGAAAGCATTATCTGCATCACCTGCAGCTGTGATCTGTATTACATTGGGATGACTTTCAGAAAATTACGTACTAGAATGCTGGAGCATCTCAGCAATGTGAGAAATTCCGAAACTGATCTAAGGAACCACATAAACATCACAAGTGTCGCATCTCATTTTCTAACCAAACATCAACGGGAAAACATCAGAATTCCATTGTTTCGGTTTGGAAAAAATATATCTGGGAATCAGAGGTGGAAACCTAGAAGAAATCCTATTAAAAAAAGAAAGCCGCTGGATTTACCTCAAGAATTTAGTCTCCCCACTAGGTCTGAATGAAAATAATAATTTTTTTACATATCTTTAATAATATTCAATAATTAAAGTATAATTCTTTAATCTATTATATGCTCTCTAATTCCTTTTCTTTTTTTATTCACAATGGATTATATCATGTTAGTGGTTCTCACTTACGCATAGTTTATTTTCACTTGTTGTATGATAAAAACAAACACTGATTTACACAATAGTGCACACTTATTTTTCTGTTTCTGTTAATAATACAGGACAGAAATTCATCACTATTTTACACCATCGGGTGGTTTATGTATAAATGACTACCACCCACACCTTGGTGACCATTTAAGTTATAGGGGCCTATTTATCAAGGTCTGGCGGACCTGATCCGACAGTGCGGATCAGGTCCGCCAGACCTCGCTGAATGCGGAGAGCAATACGCTCTCCGTATTCAACATTGCACCAGCATTTCTTGTGAGCTGCTCGTGCAACGCTGCCCCCTGCAGATTCACAACCAATCGGCCGCCAGCAGGGGGGTGTCAATCAACCCGATCATACTCGATCGGGTTGAATTGCAGCAATGTCTGTCCACCTCCTCAGAGCAGGCGGACAGGTTATGGAGCAGCGGTCTTTAGGCCTGAAGGCTCGCCAGAAACACGGGCCCTCAAGCTCCATCCGGATAAGATTTAAGTTATTATTTATGGTTAATAAGACACATATATATGTTCTACTGGGATAAGGTATACGGGTTACAAATCACTTATACCTGGTTATTTACCAGGCAATATACATATAAAAATAATAATCACAATACTCATTTTGTAATTTTTATTATTTTTTATTTTTCCACAAGTATTTTAGTATCACAGTCACAAGGGTTTTATGAATTAGAGAACAGTAACTGTAGAGTATATATAGAGCCAGTATATTTTATACTTACACTATTTACCATCATTATGTAGATGAAATTATCATCTGATATCTCATTCATAACTTAATATTTTAAAGTAAACAGTGCATCCATATAAGACAGTATATAGAATTTAATAACGAATACACGAACCTACACAATAAGTGCTTTATTCATTAACACTTTAATCAATATAATCTACTATTACATCAAAATAGATACTCCATATATTAAATCTGCAATTGCTAATAAATAATGAAAGTAAATAAGGATCCGAGATGCAATGATGCACCGGATACACAATGGATCCGATCACAAGAATTTACATGCAAAGTTTTTTTTACTTACCATTATATTTTTTAACCAACATAATAGATGGTCAGGAAATTCAACCTATATCTGCCGATGACTAATAAAATTTTACAAGGATCTTAGTTGCAACGATATACAAAGGATCCGATTCGCCATTTCTGAATAATAGGCGTGGCCTAACATCACAAAAAGCCGCCAATGACGCGGCGCCCCGCCTTAGAAAAAGCCGGAGTAACCGGCGAAACATGTCAGGGGAAAGGGCGTGTGGGACCCTTCGTTTTTAATGTTCTAGTAGAAAATTAGGGTGAAAATTTGCTATCTGAGCTGACACAAATTGTATTCTCAGATTTATTAGGTCTTTCACTGGGCGCTTAACTCCGCAATAGCAGGTATTGACCATGTTCTGGCTGTTATACATGCATCCTATCTCAAAGGTGCAATTTTCGAACGGATACAAGCTTTATACTTAATAATCCTAAAAGCAATATAACTTATAATATGTTTTAAACAAGTGCTGCAGGGGATGTATGTGTGTTGTTCAGCGCCTGTAAGAGTATCTAACAGGCAGTAAACTGACAGTAGTCAAACTTATAATAAGCATAACTGCTGTGGAACTTAGATATAATATATACATCTATACAACGTGTCTAGCACACAAAGTAAACAACGGTGGCAAATTATTATTCATACAGCCACATACTACGGCGACTATACAGTAACAATTGGAAAAAAACTGATACTAAGTTTCCAGCTACAGTATATGCAGATACACCACTATTGAATCATCGTATTGCAAAGCGTTATTTTTCTAAGCAGCAATATTACAATATACCTTTTACTACTAGTATCAGCAATACTATAAACAATATTACAATATACCTTTTACTCCTAGTATCAGCAATACTATAAACAATATTGCTGGCATTGGTTCAATAAGTTTGCTCCATTGAATTGTATAGTAGTTATACTAATATCCAGAACAGCTTCTGGGGAACATATAGTCTAATTTAGAGTGCCTAGGATACAAAGCGGACTATAGAGGCAGATTATACCCTCTGCAATTACTATTGTGCTAACCTCGTCACAATAGATGTTACATGCGGGAACAAGCGATTCCTCATTTATTAAGTAGAGGACGTATATTACATTATATTACACTGACCTGTTAATTCAATGAAACGTAGACCATAAGGCTGTTGTTCATTTACTATATAATAGACCCTGTTCTTTTGACTGCATTTCAACATATAGAGTTTTTCCAATATCCTTATAATAATGGTAATAGATTAAGTTTTTGGATACTCTGTATACAGACTGCTCTCTTACCTTACAGATAATACCTAGAGCAATCTTAATTTTGTTACCCTATAAAGGACTCTTAGGGAAATTTATCTAAGGGATAATCTGATATAGACACAAACACAACTGCTCTAAGTTACTGTACCATTAGATGAATTTATTTCCATGTTAAAAACAGAATTTATGTTTACCTGATAAATTTCTTTCTCCAACGGTGTGTCCGGTCCACGGCGTCATCCTTACTTGTGGGATATTCTCTTCCCCAACAGGAAATGGCAAAGAGCCCAGCAAAGCTGGTCACATGATCCCTCCTAGGCTCCGCCTACCCCAGTCATTCGACCGACGTTAAGGAGGAATATTTGCATAGGAGAAACCATATGGTACCGAGGTGACTGTAGTTAAAGAAAATAAATTATCAGACCTGATTAAAAAACCAGGGCGGGCCGTGGACCGGACACACCGTTGGAGAAAGAAATTTATCAGGTAAACATAAATTCTGTTTTCTCCAACATAGGTGTGTCCGGTCCACGGCGTCATCCTTACTTGTGGGAACCAATACCAAAGCTTTAGGACACGGATGAAGGGAGGGAGCAAATCAGGTCACCTAAATGGAAGGCACCACGGCTTGCAAAACCTTTCTCCCAAAAATAGCCTCAGAAGAAGCAAAAGTATCAAACTTGTAAAATTTGGTAAAAGTGTGCAGTGAAGACCAAGTCGCTGCCCTACATATCTGATCAACAGAAGCCTCGTTCTTGAAGGCCCATGTGGAAGCCACAGCCCTAGTGGAATGAGCTGTGATTCTTTCGGGAGGCTGCCGTCCGGCAGTCTCGTAAGCCAATCTGATGATGCTTTTAATCCAAAAAGAGAGAGAGGTAGAAGTTGCTTTTTGACCTCTCCTTTTACCTGAATAAACAACAAACAAGGAAGATGTTTGTCTAAAATCCTTTGTAGCATCTAAATAGAATTTGAGAGCGCGAACAACATCCAAATTGTGCAACAAACGTTCCTTCTTTGAAACTGGTTTCGGACACAGAGAAGGTACGATAATCTCCTGGTTAATGTTTTTGTTAGAAACAACTTTTGGAAGAAAACCAGGTTTAGTACGTAAAACCACCTTATCTGCATGGAACACCAGATAAGGAGGAGAACACTGCAGAGCAGATAATTCTGAAACTCTTCTAGCAGAAGAAATTGCAACTAAAAACAAAACTTTCCAAGATAATAACTTAATATCAACGGAATGTAAGGGTTCAAACGGAACCCCCTGAAGAACTGAAAGAACTAAATTGAGACTCCAAGGAGGAGTCAAAGGTTTGTAAACAGGCTTGATTCTAACCAGAGCCTGAACAAAGGCTTGAACATCTGGCACAGCTGCCAGCTTTTTGTGAAGTAACACCGACAAGGCAGAAATCTGTCCCTTCAGGGAACTTGCAGATAATCCTTTTTCCAATCCTTCTTGAAGGAAGGATAGAATCCTAGGAATCTTAACCTTGTCCCAAGGGAATCCTTTAGATTCACACCAACAGATATATTTTTTCCAAATTTTGTGGTAAATCTTTCTAGTTACAGGCTTTCTGGCCTGAACAAGAGTATCGATAACAGAATCTGAGAATCCTCGCTTCGATAAAATCAAGCGTTCAATCTCCAAGCAGTCAGCTGGAGTGAAACCAGATTCGGATGTTCGAACGGACCCTGAACAAGAAGGTCTCGTCTCAAAGGTAGCTTCCAAGGTGGAGCCGATGACATATTCACCAGATCTGCATACCAAGTCCTGCGTGGCCACGCAGGAGCTATCAAGATCACCGACGCCCTCTCCTGATTGATCCTGGCTACCAGCCTGGGGATGAGAGGAAATGGCGGGAACACATAAGCTAGTTTGAAGGACCAAGGTGCTACTAGTGCATCCACTAGAGCCGCCTTGGGATCCCTGGATCTGGCCCCGTAGCAAGGAACTTTGAAGTTCTGACGAGAGGCCATCAGATCCATGTCTGGAATGCCCCACAGGTGAGTGACTTGGGCAAAGATTTCCGGATGGAGTTCCCACTCCCCCGGATGCAATGTCTGACGACTCAGAAAATCCGCTTCCCAATTTTCCACTCCTGGGATGTGGATAGCAGACAGGTGGCAGGAGTGAGACTCCGCCCATAGAATGATTTTGGTCACTTCTTCCATCGCTAGGGAACTCCTTGTTCCCCCCTGATGGTTGATGTACGCAACAGTTGTCATGTTGTCTGATTGAAACCGTATGAACTTGGTCCTCGCTAGCTGAGGCCAAGCCTTGAGAGCATTGAATATCGCTCTCAGTTCCAGAATATTTATCGGTAGAAGAGATTCTTCCCGAGACCAAAGACCCTGAGCTTTCAGGGATCCCCAGACCGCGCCCCAGCCCATCAGACTGGCGTCGGTCGTGACAATGACCCACTCTGGTCTGCGGAATGTCATCCCTTGTGACAGGTTGTCCAGGGACAGCCACCAACGGAGTGAGTCTCTGGTCCTCTGATTTACTTGTATCTTCGGAGACAAGTCTGTATAGTCCCCATTCCACTGACTGAGCATGCACAGTTGTAATGGTCTTAGATGAATGCGCGCAAAAGGAACTATGTCCATTGCCGCTACCATCAACCCGATCACTTCCATGCACTGAGCTATGGAAGGAAGAGGAACGGAATGAAGTATCCGACAAGAGTCTAGAAGTTTTGTTTTTCTGACCTCTGTCAGAAAAATCCTCATTTCTAAGGAGTCTATAATTGTTCCCAAGAAGGGAACCCTTGTTGACGGGGATAGAGAACTCTTTTCCACGTTCACTTTCCATCCGTGAGATCTGAGAAAGGCCAGGACGATGTCCGTGTGAGCCTTTGCTTGAGGAAGGGACGACGCTTGAATCAGAATGTCGTCCAAGTAAGGTACTACCGCAACGCCCCTTGGTCGTAGCACAGCTAGAAGGGACCCTAGTACCTTTGTGAAAATCCTTGGAGCAGTGGCTAATCCGAAAGGAAGCGCCACGAACTGGTAATGTTTGTCCAGGAATGCGAACCTTAGGAACCGATGATGTTCCTTGTGGATAGGAATATGTAGATACGCATCCTTTAAATCCACCGTGGTCATGAATTGACCTTCCTGGATGGAAGGAAGAATAGTTCGAATGGTTTCCATCTTGAACGATGGAACCTTGAGAAACTTGTTTAAGATCTTGAGATCTAAGATTGGTCTGAACGTTCCCTCTTTTTTGGGAACTATGAACAGATTGGAGTAGAACCCCATCCCTTGTTCTCTTAATGGAACTGGATGAATCACTCCCATTTTTAACAGGTCTTCTACACAATGTAAGAACGCCTGTCTTTTTATGTGGTCTGAAGACAACTGAGACCTGTGGAACCTCCCCCTTGGGGGAAGTCCCTTGAATTCCAGAAGATAACCTTGGGAGACTATTTCTAGCGCCCAAGGATCCAGAACATCTCTTGCCCAAGCCTGAGCGAAGAGAGAGAGTCTGCCCCCCACCAGATCCGGTCCCGGATCGGGGGCCAACATTTCATGCTGTCTTGGTAGCAGTGGCAGGTTTCTTGGCCTGCTTTCCCTTGTTCCAGCCTTGCATTGGTCTCCAAGCTGGCTTGGCTTGAGAAGTATTACCCTCTTGCTTAGAGGACGTAGCACTTTGGGCTGGTCCGTTTTTACGAAAGGGACGAAAATTAGGTCTATTTTTTGCCTTGAAAGGCCGATCCTGAGGAAGGGCGTGGCCCTTACCCCCAGTGATATCAGAGATAATCTCTTTCAAGTCAGGGCCAAACAGCGTTTTCCCCTTGAAAGGAATGTTTAGTAGCTTGTTCTTGGAAGACGCATCAGCCGACCAAGATTTCAACCAAAGCGCTCTGCGCGCCACAATAGCAAACCCAGAATTCTTAGCCGCTAACCTAGCCAATTGCAAAGTGGCGTCTAGGGTGAAAGAATTAGCCAATTTGAGAGCATTGATTCTGTCCATAATCTCCTCATAAGGAGGAGAATCACTATCGAGCGTCTTTATCAGCTCATCGAACCAGAAACATGCGGCTGTAGCGACAGGGACAATGCATGAAATTGGTTGTAGAAGGTAACCCTGCTGAACAAACATCTTTTTAAGCAAACCTTCTAATTTTTTATCCATAGGATCTTTGAAAGCACAACTATCCTCTATGGGTATAGTGGTGCGTTTGTTTAAAGTGGAAACTGCTCCCTCGACCTTGGGGACTGTCTGCCATAAGTCCTTTCTGGGGTCGACCATAGGAAACAATTTTTTAAATATGGGGGGAGGGACGAAAGGAATACCGGGCCTTTCCCATTCTTTATTAACAATGTCCGCCACCCGCTTGGGTATAGGAAAAGCTTCTGGGAGCCCCGGCACCTCTAGGAACTTGTCCATTTTACATAGTTTCTCTGGGATGACCAACTTTTCACAATCATCCAGAGTGGATAATACCTCCTTAAGCAGAATGCGGAGATGTTCCAACTTAAATTTAAATGCAATCACATCAGGTTCAGCCTGTTGAGAAATGTTCCCTGAATCAGTAATTTCTCCCTCAGACAAAACCTCCCTGGCCCCATCAGACTGGGTTAGGGGCCCTTCAGAGATATTAATATCAGCGTCGTCATGCTCTTCAGTATCTAAAACAGAGCAGCCACGCTTACGCTGACAAGGGTTCATTTTGGCTAAAATGTTTTTGACAGAATTATCCATTACAGCCGTTAATTGTTGCATAGTAAGGAGTATTGGCGCGCTAGATGTACTAGGGGCCTCCTGAGTGGGCAAGACTCGTGTAGACGAAGGAGGGAATGATGCAGTACCATGCTTACTCCCCTCACTTGAGGAATCATCTTGGGCATCATTGTCATTATCACATAAATCACATTTATTTAAATGAATAGGAATTCTGGCTTCCCCACATTCAGAACACAGTCTATCTGGTAGTTCAGACATGTTAAACAGGCATAAACTTGATAACAAAGTACAAAAACGTTTTAAAATAAAACCGTTACTGTCACTTTAAATTTTAAACTGAACACACTTTATTACTGCAATTGCGAAAAAACATGAAGGAATTGTTCAAAATTCACCAAATTTTCACCACAGTGTCTTAAAGCCTTAAAAGTATTGCACACCAAATTTGGAAGCTTTAACCCTTAAAATAACGGAACCGGAGCCGTTTTAAACTTTAACCCCTTTACAGTCCCTGGTATCTGCTTTGCTGAGACCCAACCAAGCCCAAAGGGGAATACGATACCAAATGACGCCTTCAGAAAGTCTTTTCTAAGTATCAGAGCTCCTCTCACATGCGACTGCATGCCATGCCTCTCAAAAACAAGTGCGCCACACCGGCGCGAAAATGAGGCTCTGCTTAAGCTTTGGGAAAGCCCCTAAGGAATAAGGTGTCTAATACAGTGCCTGCCGATATTATTATATCAAAATACCCAGATAAAATGATTCCTCAAGGCTAAATATGTGTTAATAATGAATCGATTTAGCCCAGAAACAGTCTACAGTCTTAATAAGCCCTTGTGAAGCCCTTATTTATGATCGTAATAAACATGGCTTACCGGATCCCATAGGGAAAATGACAGCTTCCAGCATTACATCGTCTTGTTAGAATGTGTCATACCTCAAGCAGCAAGAGACTGCACACTGTTCCCCCAACTGAAGTTAATTGCTCTCAACAGTCCTGTGTGGAACAGCCATGGATTTTAGTTACGGTTGCTAAAATCATTTTCCTCATACAAACAGAAATCTTCATCTCTTTTCTGTTTCTGAGTAAATAGTACATACCAGCACTATTTCAAAATAACAAACTCTTGATTGAATAATAAAAACTACAGTTAAACACTAAAAAACTCTAAGCCATCTCCGTGGAGATGTTGCCTGTACAACGGCAAAGAGAATGACTGGGGTAGGCGGAGCCTAGGAGGGATCATGTGACCAGCTTTGCTGGGCTCTTTGCCATTTCCTGTTGGGGAAGAGAATATCCCACAAGTAAGGATGACGCCGTGGACCGGACACACCTATGTTGGAGAAATAAGGGTCACAAGCAATCTTTGCTAATAATTGCAAAGTGGAATATACGCATGTTCTAACATCCTATTCTGTTTTGCACCAAACACCAACATAAATTGGGAATTTCCCTTGCTAGACCTCAACATATCTCCAAGCCGCAATATTAACCTATAGGAACAATAGATATTACAGGTTTCCTAATGGTTTACCCCATTACTTTACTGACCTATATTATTGCATATTATTGAATTCCTGGTGTAACATGTACCCAGGACGTATATGTTAATCAGCCCTTTATTTCTCTAGTTGGTTTTAAAGCACCCATTTTTAATTGTACCTATTAAAGTTTAATTTGTATCTTCTTTTGTTGATGTACACCACCCTATACTTATTTTATTTCATGTGGGATAAGAGTGCTACATGTGTATCTTTTTTGCAACTACTTTTAGTTGCATTGGTAAAGGAGTTAGAGCTGTACAATTCAGAAACTTAAAAGACAGGATTAATGGAGAGGCACTGCAGTATAAATTTGCAGCTAAAGTAATTAAAGTACATATTATTATATATATTTTGTCTCTATCCCAACTTGTTTTATGTCCCTTTAACTTCCGTTTCAGATGGCCTGAAATAATGGGCTTCCGAAGTTTGGTCAGGAACGGCAATGCAATGCCAAACTCCTGGGAAGGACAAGGCCAGTTAGCCAATCAGGAGGAGCATATGCATGTATCTGTTAGTATGGGTTCTGCAGCATATACTCCTCCTGATTGGCTAACTGGCCTTGTCCTTCCCAGGAGGAGCAAATGCAGGTATCTGTTTAGTATGGGTTCTTCAGCATATGCTCCTCCTGATTGGCTAACTGGCCTTGTCCTTCCCAGGAGGAGCATATGCATGTATCTGTTTAGTATGGGTTCTGCAGCATATGCTCCTCCTGATTGGCTAACTGGCCTTGTCCTTCCCAGGAGGAGCATATGCATGTATCTATTTAGTATGGGTTCTGCAGCATATGCTCCTCCTGATAGGCTAACTGGCCTTGTCCTTCCCAGGAGGAGCAAATGCATGTATCTGTTTAGTATGGGTTCTGCAGCATATGCTCTTCCTGATTGGCTAACTGGCCTTGTCCTTCCCAGGAGGAGCATATGCATGTATCTGTTTAGTATGGGTTCTTCAGCATATGCTCCTTCTGATTGGCTAACTGGCCTTGTCCTTCCCAGGAGGAGCATATGCATGTATCTGTTTAGTATGGGTTCTGCAGCATATGCTCCTCCTGATTGGCTAACTGGCCTTGTCCTTCCCAGGAGGAGCATATGCAGGTATCTGTTTAGTATGGGTTCTGCAGCATATGCTCCTCCTGATTGGCTAACTGGCCTTGTCCTTCCCAGGAGGAGCATATGCATGTATCTATTTAGTATGGGTTCTGCAGCATATGCTCCTCCTGATTGGCTAACTGGCCTTGTCCTTCCCAGGAGGAGCATATGCAGGTATCTGTTTAGTATGGGTTCTGCAGCATACCTGGTACAGGAAATTAAACTCACATTTCGTCTTTCATGATTTAGAGAGAATGCAGTGTTAAACAACTTTCTAATTTACTTCTATTATCAATTATTTTTTGGTTCTCACAGGGACGCAACTTCAGGAGTGCGCACGTGTCTGCAGCACTATATGGCAGCAGTTTTGCAAGAATGTAATTCTTTTGCGAGAGCACTAGATGGCAGCGCTATTTCCTGCCATGGACTGATAAAGATGCCTACCTAGATATCCCTTCAACAAAGAATACCATGGGAACAAAGCAAATTTGATGAGAAGTAAATTAGGGGCGGCGGGAATTCTATGCACTATCGGAATCACAACATTTTTTGGGTTTCATATCCCTTTAAGGGCACAGCCACCCAGGAGAGCTCATATGGGGCTGACTGTAAGCACTAAGGACTCACACGCACAGGGGATAAGCACTGCAGTTCAATCTGCCATCAGGACCTATGTTTACTTCCCAAGGCAGTGAAAGACATACAAACCACACACAGAGACACTGTTTTTATGTGGTTTAGAGTCATCCTTCAGTCTTATTTACTAACATCCGATTCAAGGGGTTTGGATATCATTCTGCCCCCCTCAGATGACTCTGCGCCTCACCTACAGCGCAGTAGCCCCTTGGCAAGCATGTTCCTGCCGCATAGTATCACTTCTAGTCGACAGCATCATTGCTTTTAAAGACACAAAATGATATTAAACTCAGGAACCAGCTATATAAAAACTATGCATAACCAGGAAAGATGAACATATACCAAGCATTTCATTTTCATTTTTAACATTTACGAAAAATCCACGATGAAAAGAGGGGCCAGCCACATAATTCTTATTTGCCAGGCAATTTTTTCATTTTATAGGAATGCAGATTTTTGCAGAATAATCCAAAAAGTTAGGAGTGATAGCTATAATTTATAGTGATAGTAAATGTATCCAGCATACTATACACATTTAATTAATGTTTGATGTACCAAGTAAAACCGCTACCTTTTTTAAAAAAATATTTTTTAGTATATTTTATATAATTTTTAATATTTTTTGTACTTAGCGCCCATCGCTCCTCCACCCCCTCATATGTCTGTGTTCATTGGGTCTGTGACATAGAGAACGGCCCCTCCCACTCTCTATGTAGTGAGAATTGAGCATTCACGAGCCAGATTAAGAAACACATGAGCTATAGCACTCTTTCTGCTTCAATGTACGAGCACAAAAGTCGGCCAAGATGCAGAGGAGGAAGTGCATGCGCTATTCTACTCCAATTAACTCCTTCACATCAGGGTTGGCTCAAGATATTGTGCTGTCTGGGTCCGAGAATGCAATGATGCCCCCTCCCCAGTAGTAACATTAATGATTCGCATATCAACCTACTAGGCCTGGCCACTGCCCTTACTAAGCCTGCCTACCTGCATGCAATCAATGCTTATGCACAATTGCACAATAAGTGGGAAGGAAGTTAAGTAAGAGAAGTACTTGTCCCACTTATAATGTTGCCTCTGACCAGTACTGTGTCTTTGCGCATGATGAGGTTATGCTGCTGGGAGCCTGGGACTTTCCCCATGGAGACAGAGGACAGGAATGGTCTGAGTCTGACACTGACTGACTCAGTCACTGAAGTGCTGCCCCGTGTTAAGTGCTTCCTGGGTCCATTGGACCCACTTGGTCCCATGGTTGAGCCGGCCCTGCTTCACATGGTATTGTGCAAAAAATTGTATTTATTAATTTTTTTTCTATCCGATTAATCGGCTGATTGTTATCCGATTAATCGGATGGAAAAAATATTTAAAAAATTATTAAATAAAAAAAATTGCGCAATACCATGTGCAGGTGCTCATTGGAGTGAAGCAGCCGGTGCCGTGCAACTGACCAACTAATCAAAGACCACCTTATAGATAATGAGTTGGCAACTATTTTTATGTTTAATCTTACCAATTAGTTGTAGCCTACTATTCACCTAAGGGGTGTATTCAATACAGTCTGAAATGCAGACTGGGCCGCGTTTTGATTGGTTTGGGGAAAAAACATCACTAAAAAAAAAAATACAATTCAGCTACGGGCGGAGGAAGAAAGACAAAGGTTAGCAACTGTCCATATGTTTGTGTTCCCAGGTTTAGCTTCTACCATGTTTATTTGGGTAATGGCAGGAAACTGTGATAAACAGGGTATGGTGTAAATATTCTATATATATATAAAGATATAAATTGTGGGTAGACAAATTCTATCATCCAGGGTATTATAGCTTCTAAAACGTCTGTCTCACAAATGTTTAGCTTATGTTACATTTATTTATACAACAATGAAATACAACACACACACAGGTTCATTTGTGTTTGTATATATACGTTGCAACAACTGTGTTTGGTTTCAGAAGAGTTTGTAGTAGCAGTTTCTGTCTTTCTTTTGCTCACGACAATACAGAAATTAACAAGAACATTGAAAAGCCATATACAGTTTTGGAACCAAAGTTTGTATGATATATATATATATAGTAATGTAATGTTTAATTATGTGTAAACAAAACAAAAAAAAGTTTGCAATATACTTAATTTTTTTATTGTGTGCCCTTTTCCTGCAATTTAGGACATACTTGAAAACGAGAGACAGGACATACTTGAAAACAAGAGAAATCTCAATGTATCCTTCCTGGTAAAATATTTTATAAATAAATAAATAAATAAAATAAATGTAATTCTAAAATAGTTTTTTTTCAATGCTGCTGAATTTTTATAATGCAATAGGTGCCTCCATATTGGAACTTAGGTTTTTCCCTTATCTGTCTGTTGAGGGCAATTAGGAACAGATATAAAACAATATATAAAAGCAATATAAAAGAGTGTGCAAGCAAGGCTGTGTGGAAAGCCTTTTCAATAGTTACTGTAAAGTGATGGTAAACTTTACACGTTTTAAAATCAGGTCCGGAATCTAAGCGATATTTTATATGGACTTTAATGGATCACTTCTAATGAATATGCCCTGTAACTTACTTTTTTATTTAGCCGTCACATTCTAATCTCACCCGCTCTGCCCGCCCACTGCAAAACTCTTTTTTTTTTTGGTGAGCTAACAGTTTGAACTGTTCTCTAATCAAGTGCTCTAGCCATACGGCACTTTTTTGTAGCTAGAGCACCGACTGTAGTTCAAGCTGTTAGTCCATCAAAAAAAATTAGTTTTAAAGTGGTCAGCCGGAGCGCGGGGTATTATAATTGCACAGATAGATTAAAGCGTAATTTACAGCGCATCTTCATTAGAAGTGATCAATTAAAGTCGATTCCGGACCTGATTTTAAAACATGTCAAGGTCACCACCACTTTAACAAGCCTATATGTACAGCCTTGTTTGCACACCCTCTTTTATTGCCTGTTTTATATCTATCACTAATTGTCCTCAGCAGAAGAGAAAGATAACGGCAAACCTAGGCTCTAACATGGCAATGACCATTAAAGGGACAGTTTACTCAAAAAAATTCTCCCCTTTAATTTGTTCCCAATGATCCACTTTACCTGCTGGAGTGTATTAAATTGTTTACAAGTAGCTCCTTTACCCTTATATTGGCATTTGAAATTGTTAATTTAGCATGTGGTATCCCCACCTATTCTGAAAGTTTGTGGCCGCAGGTCCCAGCTATAGATAAGCTTTGTAAACACAGCCAGCAGAAGAAATTACACTCCCAGTGTGATAAAGCAGAGATAAGGTAATAAAATGTTGATTTTCCATTGTTCTCTCAAAGTATTGGTGATTGTTTTAAGGACAGATATAAGATAAAGAAGCAGGTATATGTGCACAATGTGATACAGTAATGAGATCTGATTATACCTACAAGCTCAACCTATTTTATTAGGCTGTGGCTTCAAAACACAAAATCAGAGCTTTAATATACACAAATAAACCTTAAAAAGCTAATTTTCATAAATTTTTTACTCTGCAGTTGGTAAAAAAAGCAATTGTAAACACATTAAGGGAAAAACTATTTTACAGTATACTGTCCCTTTAATTTATAGAAAATAAACCTTTACACCTATAGCTTCAATATTTAAACAACTAATATAATTTAAATAAAATAGATCTATATATTATTCTAAGGCTAATCTTTGCTTTGAATACATCATTATATCTAGCATTGATTTACTGTTTAATGTCCCTTTAATAGCTTTGCAGTGGTTACCCATAAGTCTTTGCAGTAAAGCAGACAGACTATATGTGCCTGCTCTCATGTGTGAGCCAATCAGCTAGCTTGTTGATTTAACCCAATCAAAGCAGTCTGCCAGAGCTATCTATGATGATTACATAAAGTGATGATTTTCAACAAGGACTGAATGATTATTAGCAAATGAAATGCATTTTAAATATTAAAAAGAAAACAAGAGATAGACACTACTAGAAAATGTGACATAGTCGTTGCAAGTTTTTTTACTGAAGATTTGCAGAGAATTATTTTATCAACTTTCTTTCTCATTTAAGGAAAAAACATTCAGCTTCTCCGCAAACAAGGAATGATGTGTGGAAATATTTATTCCAGTTAATGTCAGCAAGATCCCTCGCTATCCGCTCAGGCCTGAGTAGCCGAGTATAGAAACGTGTTACCTTAGACTATGAAATGGGCCAGTAACACATTAAGTTCCCTGTAGCTGGGAACAGAGCATATTTATTGGGCTAAATATAGAGACCAAGTTAGTGAGAAATACTGAATGGAAAGTATAGGTTACAGAAACATGTGGGATATACACATAAGTGTATAGCAGTCACAGCAAGCTGATTAACTAGAAGTCTCATTTAAAGGATACTGCAAAAAAAAAATCATGATTTAGATAGAGCAGCAATTTTAAGTAACTTTCTAATTTACTTCTATTATCATTTTTTCTTCACTCTCTTGGTATCTTTATTTGAAAAAACAGGAATGTTAACTTATTAGCCGGTCCATCTTTGGTTCAGCACCTGGGTAGCGCTTGCTGATTGGTGGCAAAATGAAGAGAGGCACTACAGGGCAGTCTGATATGATGTGGGTATGTGTATAACAGAGAGACTACAGGGCAGTCTGATCTGATGTGGGTATGTGTATAACAGAGAGACTACAGGGCAGTCTGATCTGATGTGGGTATGTGTATAACAGAGAGACTACAGGGTAGTCTGATCTGATGTGGGTATGTGTATAACAGAGAGACTACAGGGCAGTATGATCTGATGTGGGTATATTTATAACAGAGAGAGACTACAGGGCAGTCTGATCTGATGTGGGTATGTGTATAACAGAGAGAGACTACAGGACAGTCTGATCTGATGTGGGTATGTGTATAACAGAGAGACTACAGGGCAGTCTGATCTGATGGGGGTATGTGTATAACAAAGAGAGACTACAGGGCAGTCTGATCTTAAGTGGGTATGTGTATAACAAAGAGAGTACAGGGCAGTCTGATCTGATGTGGGTTGATCTGATGTGGGTATGTGTATAACAGAGAGAGACTACAGGGCAGTCTGATCTGATGTGGGTATGTGTATAACAGAGAGAGACTACAGGGCCGTCTGGTCTGATGTGGGTATGTGTATAACAGAGAGAGACTACAGGGCAGTCTGTCTGATCTGATGTGGGTATGTGTATAATATAGAGACTACAGTGTAGTCTGATCTGATGTGGGTATGTTTATAACAGAGAGAGACTACAGGGCAGTCTGTCTGATCTGATGTGGGTATGTGTATAATATAGAGACTACAGTGTAGTCTGATGTGGGTATGTGTATAACAGAGAGAAACTACAGGGCAGTCTGATCAGATGTGGGTATGTGTATAACAGAGAGAGACTACAGGGCAGTCTGATCAGATGTGGGTATGTGTATAACAGAGAGACTACAGGGTAGTCTGATCTGATGTGGGTATGCTTATAACAGAGAGAGACTACAGGGCAGTCTGATCTGATGTGGGTATGTGTATAACAGAGAGAGACTACAGGGCAGTCTGATCTGATGTGGGTATGCATATAACAGAGAGAGACTACAGGGCAGTCTGATCTGATGTGGGTATGTTTATAACAGAGAGAGACTACAGGGTAGTCTGATCTGATGTGGGTATGTGTATAACAGAGAGAGACCACAGGGCAGTCTGATCTGATGTGGGTATGTGTATAACAGAGAGACTACTGGGCAGTCTGATCCGATGTGGGTATTTGTATAACAAAGAGAGACTACAGGGCAGTCTGATCTGATGTGGGTATGTGTATAACAGAGAGAGACTACAGGGCAGTCTAATCTGATGTGGGTATGTGTATAACAGAGAGAGACTACAGGGCAGTCTGATCTGATGTGGGCATCTGTATAACAGAGAGACTACAGAGCAGTCTGATCCAATGTGGGTATGTGTATAACACAGAGAGACTACAGGACAGTCTGATCTGATGTGGGTATGTTTATAACAGAGAGAGACTAGAGGACAGTCTGATCTGATGTGGGTATGTTTATAACAGAGAGAGACAACAGGGCAGTCTGATCTGATGTGGGTATGTGTATAACAGAGAGAGACTACAGGGCAGTGTCTGATCTGATGTGGGTATGTGTATAGCAGAGAGAGACTACAGGGCAGTGTCTGATCTGATGGGGGTATGTGTATAACAGAGAGAGACTACAGGGCAGTCTGTCTGATCTGATGGGTGTATGTGTATAACAGAGAGAGACTACAGGGCAGTGTCTGATCTGATGTGGGTATGTGTATAACAGAGAGAGACTACAGGGCAGTCTGATCTGATGTGGGTATGTGTATAACAGAGAGAGACTACAGGGCAGTCTGATCTGATGTGGGCATGTGTATAACAGAGAGACTACAGAGTAGTCTGATCCAATGTGGGTATGTGTATAACAGAGAGAGACTACAGGACAGTCTGATCTGATGTGAGTATGTTTATAACAGAGAGAGACTAGAGGACAGTCTGATCTGATGTGGGTATGTGTATAACATAGAGAGACTACAGGGCAGTGTCTGATCTGATGTGGGTATGTTTATAACAGAGAGACTACAGGGCATTGTCTGATCTGATGTGGGTATGTTTATAACAGAGAGACTACAGGGCATTGTCTGATCTGATGTGGGTATGTGTATAACAGAGAGAGACTACAGGGCAGTCTGATCTGATGTGGGTATGTTTATAACAGAGAGAGACTACAGGGCAGTCTGATCTGATGTGGGTATGTGTTTAACAGAGAGAGACTACAGGGCAGTCTGATCTGATGTGGGCATGTGTATAACAGAGAGACTACAGAGTAGTCTGATCCAATGTGGGTATGTGTATAACAGAGAGAGACTACAGGACAGTCTGATCTGATGTGAGTATGTTTATAACAGAGAGAGACTAGAGGACAGTCTGATCTGATGTGGGTATGTGTATAACAGAGAAAGACTACAGGGCAGTGTCTGATCTGATGTGGGAATGTTTATAACAGAGAGACTACAGGGCATTGTCTGATCTGATGTGGGTATGTTTATCACAGAGAGACTACAGGGCATTGTCTGATCTGATGTGGGTATGTGTATAACAGAGAGAGACTACAGGGCAGTCTGATCTGATGTGGGTATGTTTATAACAGAGAGACTACAGGGCATTGTCTGATCTGATGTGGGTATGTTTATAACAGAGAGACTACAGGGCATTGTCTGATCTGATGTGGGTATGTTTATAACAGAGAGACTACGGGGCATTGTCTGATCTGATATGGGTATGTGTATAACAGAGAGAGACTACAGGGCAGTCTGATCTGATGAGGGTATGTGTATAACAGAGAGACTACAGGGCATTGTCTGATCTGATGTGGGTATGTTTATAACAGAGAGACTACAGGGTATTGTCTGATCTGATGTGGGTATGTTTATAACAGAGAGACTACAGGGCATTGTCTGATCTTATGTGGGTATGTTTATAACAGAGAGACTACAGGGCATTGTCTGATCTGATGTGGGTATGTTTATAACAGAGAGACTACAGGGCAGTCTGATCTGATGTGGGTATGTTTATAACAGAGAGACTACAGGGCATTGTCTGATCTGATGTGGGTATGTTTATAACAGAGAGACTACAGGGCATTGCCTGATCTGATGTGGGTATGTTTATAACAGAGAGACTACAGGGCATTGTCTGATCTGATGTGGGTATGTTTATAACAGAGAGACTACAGGGCAGTCTGATCTGATGTGGGTATGTTTATAACAGAGAGACTACAGGGCATTGTCTGATCTGATGTGGGTATGTTTATAACAGAGAGACTACAGGGCAGTGTCTGATCTGATGTGGGTATGCATGCTGGCACACCTGGTCACTTTTTAGTATTACTTTGGCACAGCACTAATAAAAAGGTGCTGCATAGAATAAAGTATCTGTAGTATTTGATGTGCGCTGGGGGTTTGCAGGGTGTCCTCACTCACAGCATGCAGACAGGTGGGAGAGCCCATTTTCTATCGCAGGGCATTATCAAGCATGAGCAGTGTGACACCCTGGAAAGGCCGTCAAAATATTTGTGCACGAATGAGCCTTCTAACATATCCTGGAAATCTGTGCTTTATCTATGGTGCATTTTAACATCTTAGAACTCACAACATGAATATGAAATGTATAACATCTATCACTGACAAGAACTAAACCTTAAATCATATTCTGTAAACAGTCTGTCTGTATATAAGTGAAACTTTAGCACAGAGTTAAATTGTACAAGTTTTGCAATGTGTATTTTCATAGCCATGGGGTAATACCAACCGTAACAATCAGACGTGCTTCCTCCACCTCTGGAATCTGCACAACCCAAGCAGCACAACAAATGGAAGAAAAGCATGAAGCAAAAAAAGACATATATAGGGAAGCAAGTCAGAACAAGTGAATGACAAAATATGAGCAAACCTGATGAGTCAAAAAATGTCAAAAGCTTTGGGTGATTCCTTAGACAGATCCCTGGTAGATAAAGTATATTATGGTGATGTAAGGACTTCAGTAGAACTCTGACCACCAAAGAGTTAATGCCAATAAGGAGAGTGCATGCTGGGAGCTGAATATAGCGTATGCCACTCAGTTCCCTTTGGGTGGGTACTATTAAGTTTATAAAATCAGAGATTTTAACTGTCCTGCATTTTTCAGGACTATTACTATCTGGGAGCTTAGCACTCTACCCCTCATCTAACCCCATTGGACATTATAAAGGTCCAGGTTTCCTAAGTACTTTCTAGCACACTACTCTACGTCAGGCTTAATCAAATTCTCCACCCTCTTCCTGCCCATGTGATGTAACCCAGTCCCTGTTTTACAGTGACTCCACCCCTGGATCTCCCTGACTAAACCACCAGCCACCCCATTGTAGACAGTCTGTTGGCAGATATGCAAATTGGGGCTGGTGTGTGTGTTAATTACAGCATTATATGATTGATCTTCACTCCTGCCCCCTCCTTTTTCTTGTTTCCTAAAGTTTTTCTCATTACTGGTTGATAGTAGTTGGTGTTCCAGACAGCTTTGTTTAATGTGTCAAGGTGTATGAGGGTTTTATTCTTATCTTCCCATGGCTGGAACCTGATTTGTCAATATAAACATTACATTATGGGTTCCCTTCAGTGTTTAAGAGGCTGTCTGACCATGGTTACTTAGGTTCTTCTGGTTGGGGATGCTGCCAGGTGGAGGGTCACATCCCTCTCATTTGGGGACCAGTGTCTAGGTGGCATTACAGCCAGGCTTTGTGTTTGGGGGCATGGCTGTTTGAAGATGTGAGCGTTACATCAGATATTGCCCAACTCTTCAACTAACCAAAGATTTCCTGGTTCTCCATTGGGTATCGGAGCAGGTAGGCTTTGACCTCTCTACCGATTAGGTTACTGAACTCTGCCACATTGGACCTATACCGGTTCTATACTCTCATAACATTTGTATATTTTGAGGTTATGCTAAACCGAACAATGTCCATAAGGCAAGGTTACAAACCCTTGATTAATGGGACAATTGAACTCTTAGTCATATCCCCACAATGACCATGGGTGAAAAAAACAAAAACAATTTTAATAATAATATTAAACGTAACCCATTATCTCCCAAATATGGCAGTATAATGTGTTGCAGCACTCCAGCAGTTAATGGTCTATAAGGTGATCATTAGCCAGGCAATCTGAATGAAAGGGGTTATTGTGGGTCATTCTGACGCCAAGGTGTGATATTTGCAGACCAACAGACCCAGGCAAAAAGCCTTGAATTTACAGTCAGATAAATTCATCTGATGTGGCTGTAATTTAGTGGGAATTAGGGAATTTCCAATGGAAGTGAAAATGTACAAAGAATTTGGGTTCTCTCTGTATCCAGGTGATGGGGGTTATCTGCAGAAGCTATTTACCTGGCTGGTAAGGGCTAACTCATCCCCAGGGAACAATTATGTTAATACAGAAGACACTAAATATATACACTAAAGCTGATCTCATAAAGGAAACAAAGACTAAAGGCGTGAGCCGAACTTTAATCCTAAATCAGACAAGACTAAGATCCAACTTTACAATAAAAAATGAATTTTTCAGAAAACTCTATCGCATTGTTCTATCATGCAGTGCCACGTGTGCCCAGCTGGTACTGGGGCGGGTTATTTTTACCTTTAGTTACTTTACAAATCAGAACAAATAACATGCATACTCACTATCGCCCCCACCATACAAACAACTGCTTAAAGGGACCTTCAAGTCATTTTTTTACATACAGTATACATGCACAACATACATTAGCAATTAAAGGGATAGGAAAGTCAAAATTAAACTTGCATGATTCAGATACAACTTGTCATTATAAGACACCTTTAAATTCATTTCTATTTTCAAATGTGCTTGGTTCTCTTGGTATCCCTTGTTAAAAAAAATGAATATGCACAGATTCTACACTAATGGGAGCTAGCTGCTGATTGGTGTCTGCACACATTAGTCTTTTGTGATTGGCTAACTATATGTGTTCAGCTGCCAGTAGTGCAATGTTGTTCCTTCAGCAAAGGATAATGAGAGAATTAAACAAATTTGATAATAGAAGTAAATTGGAAAGTTGTTTGAAATTGTATGTTCTATCCAAACCATAAAAAAAAAATGTTGGGGTTCCCTGTCCCTTTAAAATGCTGAGGAGTGCATTGTGTTCTGTTTTACCATGAAGGCTTCGCTACGTGAGCTGATTCCCCAAGGCAGCTGCCATATTGCCGTGATGGGAAATCCAGCGCTGAGAACATCCCGTGCAACACAAATACTTTCATAGATTTCCAATAATTAGAGACATCAGGGGGACCTTAATCCGCGGGTTTCCCCTACTCACTCCCCTTCCGCTCTCTTTTGTCTTCAGTTTGTTCCTGAGCAGTCAAGGACAAAACGAGGAAGCTGAGCTAATCTGAAGGAAAAGACCCTAGAAATAGAAAAATCCCCCACACACGGCTCAGATTTCTGCTTTCATCTTTAGCCATCTTTTTCTCACTTTTTTAGCATCATCCAGCAGCAATATACAAACTAGATATGATTATTTGTTGTCAAACACAGGTCCTCAAATGCTTTTATTTCTGCTCTGTGCAACTTTATAGACAAACGCTCACCTCTGTCCATTGCAGACTTTTTACTTTGCCCTGAAACAAATAATAGCCCTGAAAATAATAATCAAATCCATAGGATTTTATGCCTCATTCCTCTAAATTTGTTATATCACTACCCCCACCGGTATGTCTCTATAACTTTTTGTAGTGCTTTGTTGATCCTGAACCTATCTAAGGTGATACTAACAAAGGATACCAAAAGAACAAAACAAATTTGATAACCGAAGCAAAATGGAGCCTTGATTTTTAGTAAAAGAGACATGAAACCCAAATTGTTTCTTGCATGATTTAGAAAGAGCATGTCATTTTAAATAACTTTCCAATTTACTTCTATATTTTAATTAGCTTCATTCTCTTGATATCCTTTTGTTGAAAAGCAAGTCTAAATAGGCTCAGTAGCTGCTGATTGGTAGCTGCACATAAATGCCTCGTGTGATTGGCTCACCCATGTGCATTGATATTTCTTCAACAAAGGATGTCTAAAGAATGAAGCAAATTAGATAATAGAATTACATTGGAATCTTGTTTAAAATTGTATTCTCTATCTCAGTGCTTTCCAAACTGTGTGTCGGGACACACTAGTGTGTCGGCAGCAGTGTGTAGGTGTGTCCCTGCTTCAGCACAAATTTTTTTAAATTTAATTTATTTCAACAATTTTTTTTGGTTTCTGACTTTCCGCCTGCCTGCTACGCATATCATGTGGTTGACACGTGATTAATATCTAGGGGGTCACAGATCATCTTAACCTATTGGCACAGCTCAGTGGGAACTGAAACTATTCCCATTGGCAGCACATTGGCTCCTGACTGCACGTGTAGTCTTCTCAATCGGCTCATGACTGCATGTGTAGTCAGTGAGTGGGACAGCAGTGTGTTTGCAGCGCGGGCAGAAGTCAGTGCAACTCGCAGAGCTCTGAGGGCAGCAGCTTAAGCGCTGGGCTAAAGTCAGAAGTCAAAGTGGGGTTTTTTTGCAGCTAGCTCCCAGTAGTGCATTGCTGCTCCTGCTCTTGATATATGGATAGGAAGGGGAAGCTTAAAAATGCTTGATGATGAAATGCGAGTATTTTTATCTAATATTCCACCAAATATTTAGAAATTGTGTTCATCCCATCAACCTCATACATCCCATTAAAATAATAAATAGCTATTAGTGTTATTAAACTTTTTTTTAATTCTTGCACATACTTACTGTTACTTGTAAATACATTTCATTATTATATAATTTATGTATCTGTCCGTATCTCTTAAAACAAGTTAGTTTAACCTCCTGTTTGCTGGTACAACTGAATTACTGTGTCGCAAAATGATGTAGGTCTAAAAGGTGTGTCACCAACATGAAGAGTTTGGAAAGCTCTGCTCTATCTGAATCATGAAAGAAAAATGTGGGGTTTTATGTCCCTTTAACTGCCCCAAACAGGATAAACTCATAGACAAGCTCAGGAGCAGCAGTGCATTTCTGCCCCTCGGGTTTTGGTCAGTGAGCCAATCACAAATGACTAGGTTGTATGGGCGGAGCACATCTAGCTTGTGAGTCTAACTCACAGGTGTTCAGTACATAAATGCAAATAAGTATCCATGTAATAATAAATACATGCACTTATTTATAGAAGGTCCCTGTGTTTGGCTGGCACAAGTCCTACAACATATTGATTGACACAAACACCATGTTGGAAGCATCTGATACTAGGGCACTTACAAGGAAGGGCTTCATCTCACTCACAAATACTCAGTGTAGTGAGCGTCATGGACACTATTATGTAAACTAAGGGGAATCATATGCTAATTATAAGTAAAGCAGCATAACTGTAAAAATCTGACAAAAAAATCTCACCTGAACATCTCAAAGTAAAAAAGGAAGATATTTTACCTCACAATATTCTCAGCTCACCAAAGTAAGTGCTCTGTGAGCGGTCACCCTTCTGATACAACCAATCAGTGCCTTGTTCACACTTTGTTGTAATCCCCACAAAGGGGTTAAACACATAATAAAAATACAGTTTGGGACACGCAGAGCACTGCAGGTTTCCGAGCAAAAACGACAGATGATCTAATCAGCAGCGCTAGTCGCACGACCCAGCTGTATAATTAGTGCTGTTGATTGGGTCACCAGATGTTTCCACTCTGGACCTGCAGTGCTCTGAGAGTCCCGAGCAGTACTTCTACTGTGTGTTTAACTCCTTTTTGAGGGTTAAACACGTAGTAGTGCAGGGTGGCTAGTTTTAAAATGACATGCTGTAATGAATTAGACCATATCATTTTTCAACTATCTCTAAAAGTGCACATCACACCATTAGAATTCCTCAGGTGTTCATACGATTATTTTTTTGTTTGAGCGATGCTCTGCAGGCGCTCGCAGAGGCCGGTGGTTTAGGAAACCTTGTGAACTCCTGATCTCCTAGTGCTTAATCAACATAAAAAAGCCTCTCTGTTTGCTGCCAGTTACAGCAGATCCTTTCATGTGCTCTTTGCTCAATTTACTAGTCAAACAGAGATTTCACGCTCCTTAGTAATGTCTGGGTGGGAGTCAGCCAATCTCCATACAATTCACCCACCCAAGACAGGAACATCCAAGCAGGCCCTTGCAGCTAATTACTGCTGCTAAGTTTTTACCCTCATTCTCATTTTGTAAATGTTTATTGTTAGTTAACGAGCTTTCTGTAATATGGTTCTCAGTGATCTGAAAGATTATCCACTTAGACCGCAGGATGTAACATCACCTACCACTTGTGGCGCAACCGACCCCAACATGCACACTGCGCTACGGAATACGGCAGTGATATACAAATAAGTGATGATACAAATTATAATAGCGATACTCGTTCTGGTGGGTTTGTGATCTGACAGCATAATACAATGCAAAAAAAACCCCACAAGGGTTATCAGTATCATCACGATATGGGAGGAGGTAGGAACCAATAGTACACATAGTTAAAGTGATGGTAATCTCTCCCCTTTTTAAAATCAGATTCAGAATGTTAGTGATATTTTAGATGTAGTTTAATCCATCAGTTGTAATAAAGATGCGATATAACTTACTTTTTAATATAGGTATAAAATACAAAAATTCCCCGCACTCCGCCGCCCAATTCAAAAGTTAATTTTTCTAAAGCTAAAGGTTTGAACTGTAATCCAATCAGCGCTCTAGCTACAACAAAAGTGCCATATGGGGAGAGCGCTGATTCAACAACAATTGAAACTGTTGGCTCACAGAAAGTTATAGCGCATCTTCATTACAACTGATTAATTAAATTCCATCTAAAATATCACTAACATTCTAGATCTGATCTTAAAAAGGGGAGAGTTCACCATCACTTTAAGTCTCAAATAGCGGCATCGTTATCCAACCAACTATGTGCAGATGAGGGCAACAGGCAGGACAATGTGGCCCTCATAAATTACCCCTGTAGCCCCCATATAACTATATACTTGCCAACTGTACTAGTTTTTCCAGGACAGACAATTTTATTTGGCCTTCAGTCCCAAGGTAGAACATGCTGTGATCTGAGATGTCATCGCAGAAAATGCGAGAACTTTGGCTCTGCATCATGCTGTTCTCTACAAATAGCACTGTGCTCTGGCTGCACTGTGTATGTTTTCCTTAAAACAGTGCATCCAGAACGAAGTGCTGAAGAGAACAGTCAAAATATGGAGCAGAACTGCAAAAGCAGTACTGCATTTATTGTTGACTGGCTCTCAGGGATTTGTGATCTGCGAAATGTTTTCACTAAAATAATCACATCACAGAAAGTGGAGAAAAAGTTCTAACCCTGGGGCCTTAAGTCCATCACTGTAAAAATATTGCCTGTGACTGCAGATCCAACATAAGGTTTGTTTTGCCCTCTCTATATATTTGTTAGCATATTGTAGCATCTGAATCTCACACACTTTTCATCAGAACAGCAGAAAAATAAAATAATATATGCTGAATTCCGGCAGCGGATTGCTGCCCGCCAGAGGCGAGCTGGCGCGGTCAGGGACACATATGTATGCCCCTGTCCGCCCTAGATTGATAAATCGAGCCCTCAGTTGTAACTGGGCACAATGTTAGATAGGGTCACACAAATCCCCCCCCCCCAAAAAAAAAAAAAAAACACTACCTTAGCCCTCTCTGGATCCCACCATGCATATTTCTTTCATAAGGTGGTGAGAGTCGAGGAGCCATTGAATACTGGACACTTGGCAACCCTAACCTCTAGCCGTGAGACACAGCCTAATCTCAGAATACATACGGCAATTCTACTAAAGCTGTATGAGAGCAAGTGTACACTAACTGTAACACAAAGGGCTCTATTCACTAGGATGGGAGCATTTTCCTCTAACTAAAGAACATAGCAATTTACAGGTCAGTAAATTCATCGAGTTTGGGAATTTCAATTTTTCAAATTTTACTGCTAACTTTTCATGAATACCAACACTGTCTGGCTCCTGAGTTTTTATACATTTATAGGAACCCTTGAAATAACAATGGTAATCCATTGAGCGGTTGTTTTAAAGCTGAACTGATCTTACACACTTTAATGAAAAGACTCCATTGTATAGCATAAGAATCTGAGAGTTTTTTCTCACTGGAGGGGTAGTATTCAACTTAAAGGGACATAAAGCTGCAATGAGAAAATGATTTAATATTATTATTGTACTACTGCTTACAAATACCTATGTGTTTAAATTCCGGCAAAACTGTAAAACACATAAGTAAAGTCAACTCTGGAAAGACACCACTAGTTTGGAGCCAATCAAAGTAGGCATATATGCATAGCCACCAATCACCAGTTGTGGTCATCTCTGGATCAGCATTACACTGCCAATCCAGAGCTGACCCAAAGGGATAGTCTAGTAGTCAAAATTAAACTTTCATGATTCAGATAGAGCAGCGATTTTAAGCAACTTTCTAATTTACTCCTATTATCAATTTTCTTTGTTCTCTTGGTATCTTTATTTCAATGAAAGCTTAGTAGTAATACTTATTACTAGAATGTAACCTCTTTGGAACAGATCCCACTTGATCTCTTTCTATGTTTTTGTATTTGTATGTCTATGTTTTTGTATTTGTATGTCTATGTTTTTGTATTTGTATGTCTATGTTTTTGTATTTGTATGTCTATGTTTTTGTATTTGTATGTCTATGTTTTTGTATTTGTATGTCTATGTTTTTGTATTTGTATGTCTATGTTTTTGTAATTGTATGTCTATGTTTTTGTATTTGTATGTCTATGTTTTTGTATTTGTATGTCTATGTTTTTGTATTTGTATGTCTATGTTTTTGTATTTGTATGTCTATGTTTTTGTATGTCTATGTTTTTGTATTTGTATGTCTATGTTTTTGTATTTGTATGTCTATGTTTTTGTAATTGACACTCATTTTGTTTTCCTGCCATAACATCTATTCCAGTCCATTAGAAGAGTCACGTAATGTGGTTCTGTGGGTTTTTATGGGGTGGTTTCTTTTGCTCTCTTTGCACAAACACTAATCGTCAGGATTGGATCCATCTCTGCTTTATTGTAAGCGCCTCAGATCCAGATCCCACCCTCTGGCGTGCGCTCTCTGTTCTTGCTAACAGTCCTCGTGTTGGCATTTTACACCACTGTAAATCTGTACACAACTTTCTGGCACTAATAATAATATTTCTAGCAGAGAGGAGCTGACAGAAGCCTAATTTAACGTGCCCTTTGCCAGAAGTATATACTAGTACCTAGTAACACGCTTCTAATAAAGGGACATACAAGTAGAAAGTGAAAATGCTCTAATTGTATAAGAGCATTTTATGATTGCACTATTGCTTGCATAGAACAGTTTTTAACCCCTGCAAAAGGGTTAAATACAGTTAAAAAGCCAGCTCCAGAGCAGCAATGCACTACTAAGAGCTAGCTGGTGATTGGAGGCTACACACATATGCCTCTTGTTATTGGTTCACCAGAAGTGTCCAGCTAGCTCCCAGAATTCAATTGCTTCATAAGGGCTGAGTTTGAAGGGGTTAAACACATGAGCAATAGCAATAAAATAATAACACATTAGAACATTTGCTTTTTAAAATGTTAAGTCCCTTTAATACTTTTTAATAGCATTAAAAAATAAAGTGTATGCCCCATGAAAAGGACTTTTAACCAAATGGGTGACAGATATGTGTACAACAGATGATCAGATGATTAAATAGGGACTTTCTTATTCATTAGAGCATGTCATTTTTGCATTAATCATTTTAGTGAAGTCTATGTTCAATCCCTACAAAGAGTTAAATCACACAAGTAATGGTAAAGTATTGCAGATCTGCAGCTGGACATGGCCGTGAGCCATTTAGGAGAAGCAGTCACATCTACTCTCCAATCACCAGCGGTATCTTGCATGGGAGCTGCAATGGTTGCTGCTCTTGATGGGAACTTTATCTATGTGTTTAACTCATCAGTGTAAGTAAAAGAGTAAGGGTAAACAAGAAGTATATGTTGCAGTAAATAGTGTATGTTTTTACAACAGAATGTCCCTTTAACAGCCAACTGAAGGAAGAAAAAAAAACTGATTACACAGCACAGCTCCCTGTTTGGATCGGTGTGAGAGCGCAGGGTAGTTACTTCATAAGTTAACAAGAATATGCAACCCTGGAATTCACAGGCGGCTATTTTTACACCTCCTATGTTATTCTGAGGTTGGAATATTTCACCAAGCTGCTCAGATTTTAAATGCGCCCTGTGGAAAGAACGACTCAGGCAGCACAAAACAATACTGAATCTCTAGCTCTGTGCATCCTGATCTGCTGCAGAGTCCAACTTTATCCCCTTCACAACCAACAAATCAACAGCAGTAACAGTCCCACCCAAAAGACTGCAAAGTAGACAGAGCAATTATCATTGTAAGCACCCTGTATACACCTCAGGGCATTCACACCCACCACAGGGCACCAGCTTTTGTCAAGCACTTGCACTTATTTGTAAAATGACAATGCACTGGGATGTCCTGCTTCTTGCATATTGAATTAATTAGGATCTGGCAAATGCATCCAGAGCGTCTAACGTCTGTAATAAGGCACAGGGACACACATTCTCCTCTACATTACAGCTAGGCCATGGCACATAGTGTGCATACAGAGGTATTAGCAGAGAAGTGATAAAGTAACTTTATGCATCACATTTAAAAAGATATTTGAGACAATAAGAGTGTAAAGGGACATTTACTTATTAAATGCCAACATATTACACATAGGGTTGCCATATTGGTGCTTTAAGGAGGATACATGAAAAATGCATATGTCAGGGTTCTTATAATGGAACATTATACAAAACATTTCTTTAAACAGCCCCTGACATCATTTTCATAAGTGTCCTCCCTTAAAGCGGCACTATGGCAACCCTAATTCACGCAGCACTATAATTTAAAGGGACATGAAACCAATTTTTTCTTTTGTGATTCAGATAGTGCATACATTTATAAACAACTTTCCAAATTACTTCTTTTGTTAAATTTGTTTCATTATCTTGGTGTCCACTGTTGAAATAGCAGCAATGCATTACTGGGAGCTAGCTGAACAGGTGAGCTGGATCAGCAGCTAGCTCCCAGTAGTGTATTCCTTCTCCTGAGCCTACCTACATATACTTTTCAACAAGGGATATTAAGAGAAGAAAGTAAATTAGATAATAGAAGAATGACAAGTTGTTTAAAATCACATGCTATATCCAACTCATGAACATTTAATCATTTTGACTATCCCTTTAATACAGAAGCAGATTGTTTTTGGCTCACCCTAAATGAACACAGAAAATGTCATTCAAATACAGTTAATAGTACTGATCAGTAAGTGCCCTGCTGGCACCAAATTCATGGTTCTGGTCAGTAGGTGCATTAAATTCCTCATACATCACAATAAATACAAAATAAATACATAAAATCAAGGCATACGGGCACTTACATATATTAAACTCCACTAGAAACAATTTTATGAACATGTACATGAGATGAAAAGCTCACAAAATAATCTACTATTATCAGAACGTGATATAAATACAAAGAAACACCACTAAGCAAGGGGCACATTAAGCTAACCACTATCCCTGTGAATTGTCCAAGACAAGAAGGCACCAGCTCTGCGAATAGCTCCCAGGCACTGGGATAAAATGACAGTTCTTGGCTATTTATAATGAGTAAGTTTGGAACAAGGAATTCAGCACAGCAAGAAATTAGAATACCACAGGGCCTGTCTGTCACAGCATAGGCTGCCTGATTAGGTGGTCGGCTGCCTGTACAAAAAAAGCAGATAGTTTACTGCAGAGACTGATAAATCCTGGGAACCAGGAGACCACAGCTTTCAAATTTAAAGCGACACTGAACCCAATTTTTTTCTTTTGTGATTCAGATAGAGCATGTGATTTTAAGCAACTTTCTAATTTACTCCTATTATCAATATTTCTTCGTTCTCTTGCTATCTTTATTTGAAAAAAATAAGGCATCTAAGCTAAGGAGCCAGACGAGTTTTGGTTCAGTCCTGGGCAGCACTTGTTTATTGGTGGGTGAATGTATCCACCAATCAGCAAGAACAACCTAGGTTGTTCACCAAAAATGGGCCGGCTTCTAAACTTACATTCTTGCTTTTCAAATAAAGATGCCAAGCGAATGAATAAAAATTGATCCTAGGAATAAATTAGAAAGTTGCTTAAAATGGCATGCTCTATCTGAATCACGAAAGAAAAAAAATTGGATTCAGTGTCCTTTTAATCTTCTGACACCTCTTTTTTTTTTTTATAAATATACATATATCTATATAAATTATTTCCCTGGCTCCTAAAAATGGGGGTCTTGCTCCTATCTACTACATACATTGTTCAGCCTTGGTCTACAGAATCATTTCTTAATGTCTTTATCATATATTATCTATAATGTATGAAGTTCCAACATTATGCACATCACACAGTCATTTTACTAATGACAATAAATATTTTTCAATAGGCTATAGATAAAATAATTCTTACAAGCAAATGAATGAAAAGAAAAAATAATATAGCATTTTTTTTAAAAAATAAGCTGTTTAAATGATACTGAAAATACCATTTTCCATGGAACAGAAGCTCATTGGCTGATATGGAACCTCCCAGATTTCTATTTGTGAACAGTCACACGCCATAAAGCTTAAAAAAAGTGTTTGTAATTGTTTCTTTTTTAGTATGTACCCCAGTACTTAGATTGCATTGTAAAGTGCCCTGTTGTAAATTAAACAAAACCAGTCCAAACACATAGCTGCAGTCTTCTCTAGCATCCAGTCAGTTATAACGGTAGTAAAAAAAATACTGTTCCTAAAAACTTTGAATCCTGGACAGGAATAGCCAACCTAAGGTCCTTGTACAAAATGTGGCCCTCCACTTTCTTGCAACTACTCTAAACTCACAAAACATTCTTCTGCAACTAATTTCTCTCAAAAAGGTGGAACTGGATGAAGTCTATCAGCCAGCTGGATAGCCAGTCTGTGCAGGTAAGTGGAATGTAGGTACCTGCTTATGAAATCTGTCATACATCATTTAGTTTAGCTCTTACCTATACTAGGGAGGGGCATCTCCTGGACCACAATGACACAAGAAACTTTATTTATATAATGATTTTATCTGGGTCATGCTATGATCTCCCCATAGTAACTCAGGACAGAGGGCAAATTCTGAGTCACCCCTATAGTGATAAAGCCAAGTAAGCAGCCATATAATGACCCCAGCAGGGTGACAATTCAATCTGTGCACAATGCTGAGGTGTGTATGACTTGGTGACTGGCAGCTGCAAGCAGAACAGATAGTTCAATTATTCTTAGAATGTACCAATTTCCTGGTTTAGTTTATAATTCGGCAGTGGGGTTCAAGGGCCATGCTGAGCTTGTCCCCCACTACACATCCCCCAGTGCAGGTCTCTCCCATTCCCATATCATGTATCCCACTCACAACACATCCCCGCAGCCACATCACTCCCACTCAGGATTTTTCTCTCCCACTTAGATCACTTCTCTCCCCCTTCCCAAGAGAACCTTTAACCCTTTAAGACACATCTCTTCCCCTTTGAGGAGTCATCCTATCTTCAGAGCAGCCTGATTAACATTTTAAAAAAAAACATTTTTTATTTTTTTTTAAATAAAAAGCAAAATGGGGACATAACTTACATGGCAGATGTGGAGCAGCAGCAGCAACTGCAGGAAAAGTCCTGGCAGGTCTCTGCAAAGTTTCCTCTGGCCCATTCTGTCTGATATGTGGAGCCAGCAGAGCTATACTCGCCTGAGGAGGCGAAAGTCCTTTCTCCCCCGTCTGTCACTGTCACTCTGTGTGACTAGGGGGACAGTACAGGACGCTACTGGCTCTCCAATCAGTCTGCATCCACTTGGAACCTGCAGGCAAACCCTTGTGTGTCCGTGGGGCCCCCACTCCTGGTCTCTGAGGGAGCTCTTATCCAGATCAAGGTGCCAGTAGGATCTCCTCTCCTTGGGGCTGTGTGAACCCCTTTCCTGGTTGTGTGGGACCTCCTGCCCTGGTCTTTATCTCCTGGTTACAGTATGTATGGGACCTCCTGCCCTGGTGTCTGTGGGATTTCCTCACAAGCTCCTGCTGCCTGCCAGGTTAGCAATGGGCAGACTGACTGAAGGCTGTGTATTCAGCTCACAAGAAATCCCAGGCAGGAATGTGCAGGAGGGAGGGGAGAGGGAAGGGCAGATGGGTGGTGTGCACTGCTAGTCACAATCGGCCAGGGTCACACTCACTGTGAAAGCTGCTAACCTTTGGGACTGTTTATTTGCTGCCAGAGTATTCCGGCTGCTAACCAGCGTGTAATTAGCAATGAAAGCAAGTTCACACTCAATACCCTGATTGACTTTACTCACACTGCACTGTTTGCTGATCCATGGATCATTCAACAATGGGTGTGTGCAGCAGTCACTGAGTGAGACTCATAATATCAGCGGGAAATACTGAGTGAGCCCTCACACAGGCTGCAATACTGTGAGCCCTCACACAGGCTGCAATACTGAGTGAGCCCTCACACAGGCTGCAATACTGTGAGCCCTCACACAGGCTGCAATACTGAGTGAGCCCTCACACAGGCTGCAATACTGAGTTAGCCCTCACACAGGCTGCAATACTGAGAGTGAGAATCACATGGCTGGTAATGCTACCTTCCACATAGAGTACTTAGTGACCGTCACATTGTATAAACTGCAGATACTGACTGAACCCCACATAAACTGCAAGTACTGACTGAACCCCACATAAACTGCAGATACTGACTGAACCCCACATAAACTGCAAATACTGACTGTACCCCACATAAACTGCATATACTGACTGAACCCCACATAAACTGCAGATACTGACTGAACCCTACATAGACTGCAAATACTGACTGTACCCCACATAAACTACAAATACTGACTGAACCCACATAAACTGCAAATACTGACTGAACCCCACATAAACTACAAATACTGACTGAACCCCACATAAACTACAAATACTGACTGAACCCCACATAAACTGCAGATACTGACTGAACCCCACATAAACTGCAAATACTGACTGAACCTCACATAAACTGCAGATACTGACTGAACCCCACATAAACTACAAATACTGACTGAACCTCACATAAACTACAAATACTGACTGAACCCCACATAAACTACAAATACTGACTGAACCCCACATAAACTGCAAATACTGACTGAACCTCACATAAACTACAAATACTGACTGAACCCCACATAAACTGCAGATACTGACTGAACCCCACATAAACTGCAGATACTGACTGAACCCCACATAAACTGCAAACACTGACTGAACCTCACATAAACTGCAGATACTGACTGAACCCCACATAAACTGCAAATACTGACTGAACCCCACATAAACTACAAATACTGACTGAACCTCACATAAACTACAAATACTGACTGAACCCCACATAAACTGCAGATACTGACTGAACCACACATAAACTGCAGATACTGACTGAACCCCACATAAACTGCAGATACTGACTGAACCCCACATAAACTGCAGATACTGACTGAACCTCACATAAACTACAAATACTGACTGAACCCCACATAAACTACAAATACTGACTGAACCTCACATAAACTACAAATACTGACTGAACCCCACATAAACTACAAATACTGACTGAACCCCACATAAACTGCAGATACTGACTGAAACCCACATAAACTGCAAATACTGACTGAACCTCACATAAACTACAAATACTGACTGAACCCCACATAAACTGCAGATACTGACTGAACCCCACATAAACTGCAGATACTGACTGAACCTCACATAAACTGCAGATACTGACTGAACCCCACATAAACTGCAGATACTGACTGAACCTCACATAAACTGCAGATACTGACTGAACCTCACATAAACTGCAGATACTTACTGAACCTCACATAAACTGCAGATACTGACTGTACCCCACATAAACTGCAGATACTGACTGAACCCCACATCAACTACAGATACTGACTGAACCCCACATAAACTACAGATACTGACTGAACCCCACATAAACTGCAGATACTGACTGAACCCCACATAAACTGCAAATACTGACTGAACCTCACATAAACTGCAGATACTGACTGAACCTCACATAAACTGCAGATACTGACTGAGCCCCACATAAACTACAAATACTGACTGAACCTCACATAAACTACAAATACTGACTGAACCTCACATAAACTACAAATACTGACTGAACCTCACATAAACTACAGATACTGACTGAACCTCACATAAACTACAAATACTGACTGAACCCCACATAAACTACAAATACTGACTGAACCTCACATAAACTACAAATACTGACTGATCCTCACATAAACTACAAATACTGACTGAACCTCACATAAACTACAAATACTGACTGAACCTCACATAAACTACAGATACTGACTGAACCCCACATAAACTGCAAATACTGACTGAACCCCACATAAACTGCAGATACTGACTGAACCTCACATAAACTACAAATACTGACTGAACCCCACATAAACTGCAGATACTGACTGAACCCCACATAAACTGCAGATACTGACTGAACCCCACATAAACTGCAAATACTGACTGAACCCTACATAAACTGCAGATACTGACTGAACCTCACATAAACTACAAATACTGACTGAACCCCACATAAACTGCAGATACTGACTGAACTTCACATAAACTGCAGATACTGACTGAACCCCACATAAACTGCAGATACTGACTGAACCCACATAAACTGCAGATACTGACTGAACCCCATATAAACTGCAAATACTGACTGAACCCCACATAAACTGCAGATACTGACTGAACCCCACATAAACTGCAAATACTGACTGAACCCCACATAAACTGCAAATACTGACTGAACCCCACATAAACTGCAGATACTGACTGAACCCCACATAAACTGCAGATACTGACTGAACCTCACATAAACTACAGATACTGACTGAACCTCACATAAACTGCAGATACTGACTGAACCCCACATAAACTGCAAATACTGACTGAACCTCACATAAACTACAAATACTGACTGAACCCCACATAAACTGCAGATACTGACTGAACCCCACATAAACTGCAGATACTGACTGAACCCACATAAACTACAGATACTGACTGAACCCCACATAAACTACAGATACTGACTGAACCTCACATAAACTGCAGATACTGACTGAACCCCACATAAACTGCAGATACTGACTGAACCCCACATAAACTGCAAACACTGACTGAACCCACATAAACTACAGATACTGACTGAACCCCACATAAACTACAGATACTGACTGAACCTCACATAAACTGCAGATACTGACTGAACCTCACATAAACTGCAGATACTGACTGAACCTCACATAAACTACAAATACTGACTGAACCTCACATAAACTACAGATACTGACTGAACCCCACATAAACTACAAATACTGACTGAACCTCACATAAACTGCAGATACTGACTGAACCCCACATAAACTGCAGATACTGACTGAACCCCACATAAACTGCAAATACTGACTGAACCCCACATAAACTACAAATACTGACTGAACCCCACATAAACTGCAAATACTGACTGAACCCCACATAAACTGCAAATACTGACTGAACCTCACATAAACTGCAGATACTGACTGAACCTCACATAAACTACAAATACTGACTGAACCCCACATAAACTGCAAATACTGACTGAACCTCACATAAACTGCAAACACTGACTGAACCTCACATAAACTGCAGATACTGACTGTACCTCACATAAACTGCAGATACTGACTGAACCCCACATAAACTGCAGATACTGACTGTACCTCACATAAACTGCAGATACTGACTGAACCTCACATAAACTGCAAATACTGACTGAACCCCACATAAACTACAGATACTGACTGAACCTCACATAAACTACAAATACTGACTGAACCCCACATAAACTGCAAATACTGACTGAACCTCACATAAACTGCAAACACTGACTGAACCTCACATAAACTACAAATACTGACTGAACCCCACATAAACTGCAAATACTGACTGAACCTCACATAAACTGCAAACACTGACTGAACCTCACATAAACTGCAAACACTGACTGAACCTCACATAAACTGCAGATACTGACTGTACCTCACATAAACTGCAAATACTGACTGAACCCCACATAAACTGCAAATACTGACTGAACCTCACATAAACTGCAAACACTGACTGAACCTCACATAAACTGCAAACACTGACTGAACCTCACATAAACTGCAGATACTGACTGTACCTCACATAAACTGCAGATACTGACTGTACCTCACATAAACTGCATATACTGACTGAACCTCACATAAACTGCAGATACTGACTGTACCTCACATAAACTGCAGATACTGACTGAACCTCACATAAACTGCAGATACTGACTGAACCCCACATAAACTACAAATACTGACTGAACCCCACATAAACTACAAATACTGACTGTACCTCACATAAACTGCAGATACTGACTGAACCTCACATAAACTGCAGATACTGACTGAACCTCACATAAACTACAAATACTGACTGAGCCCCACATAAACTGCAGATACTGACTGAACCCCACATAAACTGCAAATACTGACTGAACCCCACATAAACTGCAGATACTGACTGAACCCCACATAAACTGCAAATACTGACTGAACCCCACATAAACTGCAGATACTGACTGAACCCCACATAAACTGCAGATACTGACTGAACCCCACATAAACTGCAGATACTGACTGAACCCCACATAGACTGCAGATACTGACTGAACCCCACATAGACTGCAAATACTGACTGAACCCCACATAAACTGCAGATACTGACTGAACCCCACATAGACTGCAAATACTGACTGAACCCCACATAAACTGCAGATACTGACTGAACCCCACATAAACTGCAGATACTGACTGAACCCCACATAAACTGCAAATACTGACTGAACCCCACATAAACTGCAAATACTGACTGAACCCCACATAAACTGCAGATACTGACTGAACCCCACATAAACTGCAAATACTGACTGAACCCCACATAAACTACAGATACTGACTGAACCTCACATACACTGCAAATACTGACTGAACCCCACATAAACTACAAATACTGACTGAACCCCACATAAACTGCAGATACTGACTGAACCCACATAAACTACAAATACTGACTGAACCCCACATAAACTGCAAATACTGACTGAACCCCACATAAACTGCAGATACTGACTGAACCCCACATAAACTGCAGATACTGACTGAACCTCACATAAACTACAAATACTGACTGAACCTCACATAAACTGCAGATACTGACTGAACCCCACATAAACTGCAGATACTGACTGAACCTCACATAAACTACAAATACTGACTGAACCTCACATAAACTACAAATACTGACTGAACCCCACATAAACTACAAATACTGACTGAACCTCACATACACTGCAAATACTGACTGAACCCCACATAAACTACAAATACTGACTGAACCCCACATAAACTGCAGATACTGACTGAACCCACATAAACTACAAATACTGACTGAACCCCACATAAACTGCAAATACTGACTGAACCCCACATAAACTGCAGATACTGACTGAACCCCACATAAACTGCAGATACTGACTGAACCTCACATAAACTACAAATACTGACTGAACCTCACATAAACTGCAGATACTGACTGAACCCCACATAAACTACAAATACTGACTGAACCCCACATAAACTGCAGATACTGACTGAACCTCACATAAACTACAGATACTGACTGAACCCCACATAAACTACAAATACTGACTGAACCCCACATAAACTGCAAATACTGACTGAACCCCACATAAACTGCAGATACTGACTGAACCCCACATAAACTGCAGATACTGACTGAACCTCACATAAACTGCAGATACTGACTGAACCTCACATAAACTGCAGATACTGACTGAACCCCACATAAACTGCAGATACTGACTGAACCTCACATAAACTACAAATACTGACTGAACCTCACATAAACTGCAGATACTGACTGAACCCCACATAAACTACAAATACTGACTGAACCCCACATAAACTGCAGATACTGACTGAACCTCACATAAACTACAGATACTGACTGAACCCCACATAAACTACAAATACTGACTGAACCCCACATAAACTGCAAATACTGACTGAACCCCACATAAACTGCAGATACTGACTGAACCCCACATAAACTGCAGATACTGACTGAACCTCACATAAACTACAAATACTGACTGAACCCCACATAAACTACAAATACTGACTGAACCTCACATAAACTGCAGATACTGACTGAACCCCACATAAACTGCAGATACTGACTGAACCTCACATAAACTACAAATACTGACTGAACCCCACATAAACTGCAGATACTGACTGAACCCCACATAAACTGCAGATACTGACTGAACCTCACATAAACTACAAATACTGACTGAACCTCACATAAACTACAAATACTGACTGAACCCCACATAAACTGCAAATACTGACTGAACCTCACATAAACTACAAATACTGACTGAACCTCACATAAACTACAAATACTGACTGAACCTCACATAAACTGCAAACACTGACTGAACCTCACATAAACTGCAGATACTGACTGTACCTCACATAAACTGCAAATACTGACTGAACCCCACATAAACTGCAGATACTGACTGAACCCCACATAAACTGCAGATACTGACTGAACCTCACATAAACTGCAGATACTGACTGAACCTCACATAAACTGCAGATACTGACTGAACCTCACATAAACTACAAATACTGACTGAACCCCACATAAACTACAAATACTGACTGAACCCCACATAAACTACAAATACTGACTGAACCTCACATAAACTACAAATACTGACTGAACCTCACATAAACTACAAATACTGACTGAACCCCACATAAACTACAAATACTGACTGAACCCCACATAAACTGCAAGTACTGACTGAACCTCACATAAACTGCAAACACTGACTGAACCTCACATAAACTACAAATACTGACTGAACCTCACATAAACTACAAATACTGACTGAACCCCACATAAACTACAAATACTGACTGAACCTCACATAAACTACAAATACTGACTGAACCTCACATAAACTACAAATACTGACTGAACCCCACATAAACTACAAATACTGACTGAACCCCACATAAACTGCAAGTACTGACTGAACCTCACATAAACTGCAAACACTGACTGAACCTCACATAAACTGCATATACTGACTGAACCTCACATAAACTGCAGATACTGACTGAACCTCACATAAACTGCAGATACTGACTGAACCTCACATAAACTGCAGATACTGACTGAACCTCACATAAACTACAAATACTGACTGAACCCCACATAAACTACAAATACTGACTGAACCTCACATAAACTACAAATACTGACTGAACCTCACATAAACTACAAATACTGACTGAACCCCACATAAACTACAAATACTGACTGAACCCCACATAAACTGCAAGTACTGACTGAACCTCACATAAACTGCAAACACTGACTGAACCTCACATAAACTGCATATACTGACTGAACCCCACATAAACTGCAGATACTGACTGAACCCCACATAAACTGCAGATACTGACTGAACCTCACATAAACTGCAAACACTGACTGAGACCCACATAAACTGCATATACTGACTGAACCCCACATAAACTGCAGATACTGACTGAGACCCACATAAACTGCAGATACTGACTGAACCTCACATAAACTGCAAACACTGACTGAACCCCACATAAACTGCAGATACTGACTGAACCTCACATAAACTGCAGATACTGACTGAACCCCACATAAACTGCAAACACTGACTGAACCTCACATAAACTACAAACACTGACTGAACCTCACATACACTGCAAATACTGACTGAACCTCACATAAACTGCAGATACTGACTGAACCTCACATGAACTGCAGATACTGACTGAACCCCACATAAACTGCAGATACTGACTGTACCCCACATAAACTGCAGATACTGACTGAACCTCACATAAACTGCAGATACTGACTGTACCCCACATAAACTGCAGATACTGACTGAACCTCACATAAACTGCAGATACTGACTGAACCTCACATAAACTGCAGATACTGACTGAACCTCACATAAACTGCAGATACTGACTGAACCCCACATAAACTGCAGATACTGACTGAACCTCACATAAACTGCAGATACTGACTGAACCCCACATAAACTGCAAACACTGACTGAACCTCACATAAACTACAAACACTGACTGAACCTCACATACACTGCAAATACTGACTGAACCTCACATAAACTGCAGATACTGACTGAACCTCACATAAACTGCAGATACTGACTGAACCCCACATAAACTACAGATACTGACTGAACCCCACATAAACTACAAATACTGACTGAACCTCACATAAACTGCAGATACTGACTGAACCTCACATACACTGCAAATACTGACTGAACCCCACATAAACTGCAGATACTGACTGAACCCACATAAACTGCAGATACTGACTGAACCTCACATAAACTGCAGATACTGACTGAACCCCACATACACTGCAGATACTGACTGAACCCCACATAAACTGCATATACTGACTGAACCTCACATACACTGCAAATACTGACTGAACCCCACATAAACTGCAGATACTGACTGAACCCACATACACTGCAGATACTGACTGAACCCCACATAAACTGCATATACTGACTGAACCTCACATACACTGCAAATACTGACTGAACCCCACATAAACTGCAGATACTGACTGAACCTCACATAATCTGCAAATATTCAGTGAGCTTGTTTAGCTGCAAATTCTCTGAGCCTCACATAGTATAAAATATTGAGAGAACCTCACACACAAATAAAATGCTATCACTTGGCAACAAATATGTAGTGAACATTAGATGCCAATACTAAGTTAGCATCACATAGAGCTAGATTACGAGTGGCACGTTAACAGTTACGCACAAGCGATATCGGGTTTATCACGGCTGTTTGTGCAGGTCGGAAGTAGCTCACGCATTACAATTTGAAAGTAAATGTGATTAAATGCGATCGATTGAGTACAATTGAATTTAACAAGCGTCAGGTTAGCTTGACCTCAGAGCTCTGGTTAACTGTTACACTTGAATTAAAAGTTGCACAAAATACATCAAAATACTTTAAAAAGTACAGTTACACCCATAATAACACTATCTAATAATTATTAAAAACAAAAATTGCAGAAAAAAGTTATAAGGGCTCAAGATATGAGGTTTCAGGTGTTGCAAAGGGCTTTAACATAGAGAGACATATATATTTTTATTTCATGATTTAGACAGAGCATACAATTTTAAACAACTTTCCAATTTACCTCTATTATTGAATTTGCTTCCTTTTCTTGTTAACCTTTGTTGAAAGGTTTATTTAGGAGAGCTCAGGAGCAGCAAAGAACCTAGGTTCTAGCTGCTGATTGGTGGCTGCATATATATACTGATTTTCATTGGCTCACCCATGTGTTCAGTCAGTAACAAGTAGTGTATTGCTGCTCATTCAACAAAGTATACCAAGAGAACAAAGAAAAATTGATAATAGGAGTAAATTAGAAAGTTGCTTGAAATTGCATGCTCTATCTGAATCATGAAAGAAAAAAATTGAGTTTCATATCCCTTTAATTGATTGTCGTGAGAGGGAATGGGATCTAAGTGCCTCACAAAATTAAATTCCCACAAATCTATACAAATGATATATATTTATATATAATATCTATTGAAATACATAAATATTCTGCTCCTGCCCTGCTGTTAGCTAATCTGTGAGCTGGAGGCGTTATGTTTTGAAAATACATTAATATTTCTATGATTTTTCTTACTTAAATTTATTTATTCAGCTGAACTTTGCTGCTGTTTCATTTTGTGCTTTTCCAGCATTTTATATTTTACCAATACAGAAAACGCAGGAAAACTTCAACGTATAACAGCAGCAAAGTTCAGCTGAATACAATTTCTTTAAGTAAAATCGTACAAATATTTATGTATTTTCAAAACGTACCCCCTCCACCAGGCAGCTCAGAGATTAGCGAACAGCAGTGGTGAAGCAGAATCAGTGCAAGCCGATGGAGAATCAGAGCAAGCCGATGGAGAATCAGAGCAAGCCGATGGAGAATCAGAGCAAGCCGATGGAGAATCAGAGCAAGCCGATGGAGAATCAGAGCAAGCCGATGGAGAATCAGAGCAAGCCGATGGAGAATCAGAGCAAGCTGATGGAGAATCAGAGCAAGCTGATGGAGAATAAGAGCAAGCCGATGGAGAATCAGAGCAAGCTGATGGAGAATCAGAGCAAGCCGATGGAGAATCAGAGCAAGCTGATGGAGAATCAAAACAAGCCGATGAAGAATCAGAGCAAGCCGATGGAGAATCAGAGCAAGCCGATGGAGAATCAGAGCAAGCCGATGGAGAATCAGAGCAAGCCGATGGAGAATCAGAGGAAGCCGATGGAGAATCAGAGCAAGTTGATGGAGAATCAGAGCAAGCCGATGGAGAATCAAAACAAGCCGATGGAGAATCAGAGCAAGCCGATGGAGAATCAGAGCAAGCCGATGGAGAATCAGAGCAAGCCGATGGAGAATCAGAGCAAGCTGATGGAGAATCAGAGCAAGCCGATGGATAATCAAAACAAGCCGATGGAGAATCAGAGCAAGCCGATGGAGAATCAGAGCAAGCCGATGGAGAATCAGAGCAAGCCGATGGAGAATCAGAGCAAGCCGATGGAGAATCAGAGCAAGCCGATGGAGAATCAGAGCAAGCTGATGGAGAATCAGAGCAAGCCGATGGAGAATCAGAGCAAGCCGAAGGAGAATCAGTGCAAGCCGATGGAGAATCAGAGCAAGCCGAAGGAGAATCAGTGCAAGCCGATGGAGAATCAGTGCAAGCCGATGGAGAATCAGAGCAAGCCGATGGAGAATCAGAGCAAGCCGATGGAGAATCAGAGCAAGCCGATGGAGAATCAGAGCAAGTCGATGGAGAATCAGAGCAAGCCGATGGAGAATCAGAACAAGCCGATGGAGAATCAAAACAAGCCGATGGAGAATCAGAGCAAGCCGATGGAGAATCAAAACAAGCCGATGGAGAATCAGAGCAAGCCGATGGAGAATCAAAACAAGCCGATGGAGAATCAGAGCAAGCTGATGGAGAATCAGAACAAGCCGATGGAGAATCAAAACAAGCCGATGGAGAATCAGAGCAAGCCGATGGAGAATCAAAACAAGCCGATGGAGAATCAGAGCAAGCCGATGGAGAATCAAAACAAGCCGATGGAGAATCAGAGCAAGCCGATGGAGAATCAGAGCAAGCCGATGGAGAATCAGAGCAAGCCGATGGAGAATCAAAACAAGCCGATGGAGAATCAGAGCAAGCTGATGGAGGCAGAGCCAGCCAGCCGATCTCAAGTCTACCACTCACCTGCCCTCCACTGAAAGTCTCAAACACCGCACGCGGGACTAGAAGAAAGGAGCTAAGCAGTCAACTAGTCAAGTGCGTGCCTGCATGTGATCCCTGATGTGCCTGCCTGGCCAGTAAAGTCCCACGCAGCGGCGCACGCTATTGTCCCGCCCCTTCTCCCCGCCTCTTCTCCCTGCCCCCTACCCAATCAAACCGGTGAAGAAGCCCCCTGTCATGGTCCTGGGGGCAGAGTTTGATTTTTATGTTGAGCTGATTTCCCGCCACACACCAGAAATGGCAGTAAACCAGCTCAACAGAAAAAAAATCAAACTTAGAGTCAGTGAGTGTCGTCACGTGACACAGCAGTCAGCCAGAGTGTCAGGGGTGGGTGTAGCTTGAAGTGACGTCATCATCGGCACTACCATGCCCAGCCAGCTTAAAAAATAATTGTACATTTTTTTTCTATGTCGGCAGGGCCCTGGGCCCCTCATCCCGGGTGGGCCCCTGACTGGTGTCACCCCTGACAGACGCTGGCTTTTGGACCTGATGCTTGGATGGTCCTTTTCCTCTTTGGCTCAGAGAACGCGACGGCTGTTTTTTTCCAAAAAATATTTGAAATGTTGATTTGTCGGACCACAAAAACACGATTCCACTGTGTTACTGTCCATATAAGAAGAGAATGAACCCAGAGAAGTCGGCGGGGCTTCTGGACAGTGTTAATGTATGGCTTCTGCTTTGCATAGTAAAGCCTTAACTTGCATCTGTGGATGCAGCAGTGAATGGTGTTGATTTACAAAGGTTTACCAAGGTATTCCCGAGCCCATGTCAGGATATGCATTATGACTCATGACGGTTTTTGAGACAGTGACGTCTGATGGATTGGAGATCACCCACATTCAGAAGTGGTTTTTGGCCTTGCCCTTTACACACCAAGAGTGACCGGATTCCTTGATTCTTTTAATTATATTGTGCACTGTAGAAGGTGAAATGCCCAAAATCCTACCGATTTGTCTTTGGGGATTGTTGTTCTCAAAGTGTTGGATTATTCTCTGACACATCTGTTGGCAGATTGGCGTGCTTCGACCCATCCTTGTTCTTAAAGGACTAGGCCTTTTTTGGAAGCTCCTTATATACTATGATTACACAATTGTCTCACCTGTTTCACATCACCTCTTGTTATTTCAACTTGTCACATCGCTATTAGTCCTAGATTGCCCATGTCCCAATTTTTTGGGATTGTGTTGCAGTCATCCGATTTGAAATGAGTGTATATTTTCAAAAATACATTAAATTCACAAAGTAAAACATTAAATAATGTGTTAATAATGTTTTTTCAATATAGTACAGGGTGAATTGAATTTTCAAATTACTCTATTTGTCTGTTTTTTTGCATTTTCCATACAAAGTACTGTGTCAGCCTCAAGCTACAAACGCTGAACTCACCACGGGCCCGATCCAATATGCAGCTGGTTTGGTATCCTATATACGGCGTAACCTAGAAGTTACGCTCGTATATTTCTGCCGTCGCCCGCAGTTTTTTGGGCCATAGGCATGTATACCAAACCAGCGCAGTTTGGTATCCAATATACAGCGTAAGGAGTTACGTGGCGAAAATGGAGAAATCTTACTCCATTTTCACCTTGCCACAAAATGCAGTCGTAGTAAGCCTTACGCTGTCTATTAGAGCCCCGTAACTCCCTAAACTACCTGCTAAATAAACCTAATGCATGCGCAATGTCTATCTACCTGTCAACCGCGATCCCCCGCCGCAATCCCTAATAAAGTATTTAACCCCTAAACCGCCGCACACGGACCCCGCCGCCACCTACAATAAAAGTATAACCCCCTAATGTGATCCCCCTACACCGTCGCAAGCTACATTACATACCCCCTAATGTGAGTCCCTTACACCGCCGCCATCTATCTTACCTACCCCCTAAAGTGAGCCCCTATCCTGCCGCCATCTATCTTACCTACCCCCTAAAGTGAGCCCCTACCCTGCCGCCATCTACCTTACCTACCCCCTAAAGTGAGCCCCTACACCGCCGCCATCTATCTTACCTACCCCCTAAAGTGAGCCCCTTACACCGCCGCCATCTATTTTAAAAATATTAACCCCAAATTTAATCCCCCTACACTGCCGCCAGCTATATTAACTATATTAACCCTAATTATATCAGCCAATCAGATTCAAGTTCAATCCGATTGGCTGATTGGTTAGTTCGTTGGAAGTCGTCGTGCCGGATGGATGCTCCGCGGCGGAGGAGCGAAGAAAGAAGATTGAAGATGCTGCTTTGCTTGAAGACATCGCCGGATGGAAGAAGACATCGCCAGATTGAAGAAGACTTCACTGCCGCTTGATTGGACATCGCCCAGGTCGGATGAAGAGTTCGGCCCGGCTGGTTGAAGACAAGGTAGGGAGATCTTCAGGGGGGTAGTGTTAGGTTTTTTTAAGGGGGGTTTGGGTGGGTTTATAATAGGGGTATGTGGGTGGTGGGTTGTAATGTTGGGGGGTGGTATTGTGTTTTTCTTTTACAGGCAAAAGAGCAGAATTCTTTGGGGCATGCCCCGCAAAAGGCCCTTTTAAGGGCTGGTAAGGTAAACTTTTTTAATTTAGAATAGGGTAGGGAAAATTTTTTATTTTGGTGGGCTTTATTATTTTATTAGGGGGCTTAGAATAGGTGTAATTAGCTTAAAAATCTTGTAATCTTTTTTTTATTTTTTGTAATTTAGTGTTTTGTTTTTTTTTGTAATTTAGTTTAGATTATTTTATTGTATTTTAGTTTAGATATTTGTAGTTTATTTAATTTAGTGATAGTGTAGGTGTATTTGTAACTTAGGTTAGGATTTATTTTACAGGTAAATTGGTAATTATTTTAACTAGGTAGCTATTAAATAGTTATTAACTATTTAATAGCTATTGTACCTAGTTAAAATAAATACCAAGTTACCTGTAAAATAAATATAAACCCTAAAATAGCTACAATGTAATTATTAATTATATTGTAGCTATCTTAGGGTTTATTTTATAGGTAAGTATTTAGATTTAAATAGGAATATTTTAATTAATAATATTAATATTAATTAGATTTATTTTAATATGAATTTAGTTAGGGATGTTAGAGTTAGATAGGGTTATTATACTTAATATATATATAATATAATAACGATATTAACTATATTAACCCTAATATAATTAGGGTAATATATATAATTTAATAACTATATTAACTATATTAACCCTAATATAATTAGGGTTAATATAGTTAATATAGATGGCGGCGGTGTAGGGGGATTAAATTAGGGGTTAATATTTTTAAAATAGATGGCGGCGGGGTAGGGGCTCACTTTAGGGGGTAGGTAAGATAGATGGCGGCAGGGTAGGGGGCTCACTTTAGGGGATAGGTAAGATAGATGGCGGCGGGGTAGGGGCTCACTTTAGGGGGTAGGTAAGATAGATGGCGGCGGGGTGGGGGGCTCACTTTAGGGGGTAGGTAAGATAGATGGCGGCGGGGTAGGCGCTCACTTTAGGGGGTAGGTAAGATAGATGGCGGCGGGGTAGGGGGCTCACTTTAGGGGGTAGGTAAGCTAGATGGCGGCAGGGTAGGGGGCTCACTTTAGGGGGTAGGTAAGATAGATGGTGGCGGGGTAGGGGCTCACATTAGGGGGTTATAGATCTAATATAGCTGGTGGCGGGGTCCGGGAGCGGCGGTTAAGGGGTTAATACATATTTTATTGTTAGGATAGTGAGGGGGGATAGCAGATAGAGGGTTAGACGTGTCGGGCTATGTTTGGGAGGCGTGTTAGACAGTACGGGTGATTTTATAACTTTAGTCAGGTTTTGTAGGCGCCGACAGTTTCTAAAGTGCCGTAAGTCACTGGCGACTCCAGAAATTTGTACTTACGCAGATTTCTGGACATCGCTGGTTTGTGAGACTTACGGCACTTTAGCCTCTGACAGCGCCGTATATAGGATAGCTCGAGTTGCGAGCTGAAACTGCGGGCGGCGGGGGTTCCCTCGCTTGCGCCGCAAACTACGATCTTTATCGGATCGCGCCCCACATAGTTCATGAGTGTCACATAGGCTACAAATACAAAGTATCACATATTATTATTATTATAATTAAAAATATATTTCTTTGTAATGTGCTAACAGATTCTGCAGTGCTGTACAATAAATAAAGTAAGACAAAGAAGGCAGACTGGAACAGAATGCTTATTAGAGGTCTGTGCTTGCAGTCTAAGTGGTAGTTTAAGGCAATAGTTTGGAAGGAACTTGTAGTGAGTTCTGATTGTTGGCCTGCTCAGATGAGGATAATGATTTTATGGTTTGGAGAATTGTCCTTTGATGTATGACAAACGTCATGAGATCAGCTGGTAGGATTTACTGAAGAGGTAGGTTATGAAAGAGAGTTTAAAGCTTTGAATGAAAGGGGGGGGGGGGGGTTAACAGGCAGATGAAGAGCATTCCAGGGGATAGGTGTAGCATTAAGTCCTGTAGTGGTGGGACACAGGGAGAGATGCTTAGGGATAGTGCAAACAGGGACAGAGTGAAGGAGTTGGCTAGGGCAGTATACACAGATAAGATGACAGATTATTTTTCAAGCTGATTTTGCCACCAGCCTCAAGTGACTTTGAATAAGGTCCATAAGGTGTAGGGAGCAGCAGAGAATAAACAATGGGTTAGGTACAAAAGCCTGGCAGAAGCATTTGACGTAGAGCCAGTCTGTTGCATGGTAGTTGCAGTAGTCAAGAAGTGATAAGATGAGTAAATGGACCAGACTGTAGGCAATTAAATAGAAATAACAATAGAATTACAAAAAAAAGTAATAAAAATTACTGAAAATTAATAAAAAATAAAAATTTCCAGTCTAAGAAATGTATGTAGTTCTATATCATTACTGAGAACATCAGATGTGAGGGCACCCATTAAATAGAGCCGCTTCATCATCTTCTTAATAAGTTAGAGAGATTCCCACCTCCCCAATGATTTTGAACTTTTCTAATAGCCATAATTTTTTTAATATGTTTTGGATCACAATCATGTTTTAACTTAAAATGATGGGGCAGTGAATGTTTAATGTATTCATTTTTTATGAGCCTACCTAGGTTTAGTTTATTCTTCAACAAAGGATACCAAAAGAACTAAGCAAATTTGTTAACATAAGTAAATAGGAAAGCTCTTTAAAATTGTATGGTGAATTATGATGTTTCATTTTGACATAATTTTGTCCCTTTAAAGAGACATTTAAGTCAATTTTGTATTTATTCATCAGACATTATTCACGGTATTGCAAAATATCTGCACACAAAATAAATGTTTTAAATAAAATGCAACACTGTTGTTAAATGTTGCTTATATTACTTCCTTTGGCCAGTTAGGGACAGATATGAAATATCTACTGCACATATCAACCAATCACTGTGCAGAACGTAGGAGTGTCAGGTATTTGTATGCCATAGAATGCACATTACGTGAAAAAAGTGAGAAATGTTATCTTCCCACCTACAGTAATATTACCAACAAGTAATCATTAGTCCAACCACTGAAGGCGATGGGGGATACATTGTTCAAGATTAAAATTAGTCAATGAATACTAAAACAGCCGTATGATATATATATATATATATATATATATATATATAAGCCAATGAGCAATAATACACCTGTATAAGATATCCCTATAAGCCAATGAACAGTAATACAGCAGTATGAGTTGTACCTGTCAGCCAAAGAGCATTAATAAAACTATTAGAGATATCCCTAGAAGCCAATGACTAGTAATACAGCAGTATGAATTGTACCTGTCAGCCAATGACCATTAATACAACTATATGAGGTATCTATAAGCCAATGAGCAGTAATACAGCTATATGAGATATCCATATAAAGAGCATTATTACACCTGTAGCCTTTAATTCAGTGAGCATTAATCCAGCTGTATGAGTTGTGCTTATCAGCCAGTGAGCATTAATACAGTTATATGAATATGAGATATCGCTAGAAGACAATGAACGGTAATACATCAGTATGAATAGTGCCTGTCAGCCAGTGAGCATTAATACAGCTATATGAGATAGCATATGCTCTCTGAGCAAGTGCTGTGTTTAAAATGCTGGTGCACGGTGCATACTTAAATACACTTTTGAAACAGCTATAGCTTTTATTAGAAGCATTTTTGCTAATACATGTATATTACAAAAATGAATCTATTCGAAACTGAAATGCATTTACATGCATTCCAATTTTTTGGCTGGAATATCCCTTTAATATAGCTGTATGAGATGTCTCTATAAGAGAATGAGCACTATTACAGCTGTATGAGATGTCTCTATAAGAGAATAAGCACTATTACAGCTGTATTAGATGTCTCTATAAGAGAATAAGCACTATTACATCTGTATTAGATGTCTCTATAAGAGAATGAGCACTATTACAGCTGTATTAGATGTCTCTATAAGAGAATGAGCACTATTACAGCTGTATTAGATGTCTCTATAAGAGAATGAACACTATTACAGCTGTATGAGATGTCTCTATAAGAGAATGAGCACTATTACAGCTGTATTAGATGTCTCTATAAGAGAATGAGCACTATTACAGCTGTATTAGATGTCTCTATAAGAGAATGAGCACTATTACAGCTGTATTAGATGTCTCTATAAGAGTATGAGCACTATTACAGCTGTATTAGATGTCTCTATAAGAGAATGAGCACTATTACAGCTTTATGAGATGTCTCTATAAGAGAATGAGGACTATTACAGCTTTATGAGATGTCTCTATAAGAGAATGAGCACTATTACAGCTGTATGAGATGTCTCTATAAGAGAATGAGCACTATTACAGCTGTATTAGATGTCTCTATAAGAGAATGAGCACTATTACAGCTGCATTAGATGTCTCTATAAGAGAATAAGCACTATTACAGCTGTATGAGATGTCTCTATAAGTGAATGAGCACTATTACAGCTGTATGAGATGTCTCTATAAGAGAATGAGCACTATTACAGCTGTATGAGATGTCTATAAGAGACTCAGCACTATTACAGCTGTATTAGATGTCTCTATAAGAGAATGAGCACTATTACAGCTGTATGAGATGTCTAGATAAGAGAATGAGCACTATTACAGCTGCATTAGATGTCTCTATAAGAGAATGAGCACTATTACAGCTGCATTAGATGTCTCTATAAGAGAATGAGCACTATTACAGCTGTATGAGATGTCTCTATAAGAGAATGAGCACTATTACAGCTGTATGAGATGTCTCTATAAGAGAATGAGCACTATTACAGCTGTATTAGATGTCTCTATAAGAGAATGAGCACTATTACAGCTGTATTAGATGTCTCTATACGTGAATGAGCACTATTACAACTGTATGAGATGTCTATAAGTGAATGAGCACTATTACAGCTGTATTAGATGTCTCCATAAGAGAATGAGCACTATTACAGCTGTATGAGATGTGTCTATAAGAGAATGAGCACTATTACAGCTATATGAGATGTGTCTATAAGTGAATAAGCACTATTACAGCTGCATTAGATGTCTCTATAAGAGAATGAGCACTATTACAGCTGTATTAGATGTCTCTATAAGAGAATGAGCACTATTACAGCTGTATTAGATGTCTCTATACGTGAATGAGCACTATTACAGCTGCATTAGATGTCTATATAAAGGAATGAGCACTATTACAGCTGTATGAGATGTCTCTATAAGTGAATGAGCACTATTACAGCTGTATGAGATGTCTCTATAAGAGAATGAGCACTATTACAGCTGTATGAGATGTCTCTATAAGAGAATGAGCACTATTACAGCTGTATTAGATGTCTCTATAAGAGAATGAGCACTATTACAGCTTTATGAGATGTCTCTATAAGAGAATGAGCACTATTACAGCTGTATTAGATGTCTCTATAAGAGAATGAGCACTATTACAGCTGTATTAGATGTCTCTATAAGAGTATGAGCACTATTACAGCTGTATTAGATGTCTCTATAAGAGAATGAGCACTATTACAGCTTTATGAGATGTCTCTATAAGAGAATGAGCACTATTACAGCTTTATGAGATGTCTCTATAAGAGAATGAGCACTATTACAGCTGTATGAGATGTCTCTATAAGAGAATGAGCACTATTACAGCTGTATTAGATGTCTCTATAAGAGAATGAGCACTATTACAGCTGCATTAGATGTCTCTATAAGAGAATAAGCACTATTACAGCTGTATGAGATGTCTCTATAAGTGAATGAGCACTATTACAGCTGTATGAGATGTCTCTATAAGAGAATGAGCACTATTACAGCTGTATGAGATGTCTATAAGAGACTCAGCACTATTACAGCTGTATTAGATGTCTCTATAAGAGAATGAGCACTATTACAGCTGTATGAGATGTCTAGATAAGAGAATGAGCACTATTACAGCTGCATTAGATGTCTCTATAAGAGAATGAGCACTATTACAGCTGCATTAGATGTCTCTATAAGAGAATGAGCACTATTACAGCTGTATGAGATGTCTCTATAAGAGAATGAGCACTATTACAGCTGTATGAGATGTCTCTATAAGAGAATGAGCACTATTACAGCTGTATTAGATGTCTCTATAAGAGAATGAGCACTATTACAGCTGTATGAGATGTCTCTATAAGAGAATGAGCACTATTACAGCTGTATTAGATGTCTCTATAAGAGAATGAGCACTATTACAGCTGTATTAGATGTCTCTATAAGAGAATGAGCACTATTACAGCTGTATGAGATGTCTCTATAAGAGAATGAGCACTATTACAGCTGTATTAGATGTCTCTATAAGAGAATGAGCACTATTACAGCTGTATTAGATGTCTCTATAAGAGAATGAGCACTATTACAGCTGTATTAGATGTCTCTATAAGAGAATGAGCACTATTACAGCTGTATTAGATGTCTCTATAAGAGAATGAGCACTATTACAGCTGTATTAGATGTCTCTATAAGAGAATGAGCACTATTACAGCTTTATGAGATGTCTCTATAAGAGAATGAGCACTATTACAGCTGTATTAGATGTCTCTATAAGAGAATGAGCACTATTACAGCTGTATTAGATGTCTCTATAAGAGTATGAGCACTATTACAGCTGTATTAGATGTCTCTATAAGAGAATGAGCACTATTACAGCTTTATGAGATGTCTCTATAAGAGAATGAGCACTATTACAGCTTTATGAGATGTCTCTATAAGAGAATGAGCACTATTACAGCTGTATGAGATGTCTCTATAAGAGAATGAGCACTATTACAGCTGTATTAGATGTCTCTATAAGAGAATGAGCACTATTACAGCTGCATTAGATGTCTCTATAAGAGAATAAGCACTATTACAGCTGTATGAGATGTCTCTATAAGTGAATGAGCACTATTACAGCTGTATGAGATGTCTCTATAAGAGAATGAGCACTATTACAGCTGTATGAGATGTCTATAAGAGACTCAGCACTATTACAGCTGTATTAGATGTCTCTATAAGAGAATGAGCACTATTACAGCTGTATGAGATGTCTAGATAAGAGAATGAGCACTATTACAGCTGCATTAGATGTCTCTATAAGAGAATGAGCACTATTACAGCTGCATTAGATGTCTCTATAAGAGAATGAGCACTATTACAGCTGTATGAGATGTCTCTATAAGAGAATGAGCACTATTACAGCTGTATGAGATGTCTCTATAAGAGAATGAGCACTATTACAGCTGTATTAGATGTCTCTATAAGAGAATGAGCACTATTACAGCTGTATGAGATGTCTCTATAAGAGAATGAGCACTATTACAGCTGTATTAGATGTCTCTATAAGAGAATGAGCACTATTACAGCTGCATTAGATGTCTCTATAAGAGAATGAGCACTATTACAGCTGTATGAGATGTCTCTATAAGAGAATGAGCACTATTACAGCTGTATTAGATGTCTCTATAAGAGAATGAGCACTATTACAGCTGTATTAGATGTCTCTATAAGAGAATGAGCACTATTACAGCTGTATTAGATGTCTCTATAAGAGAATGAGCACTATTACAGCTGTATGAGATGTCTCTATAAGAGAATGAGCACTATTACAGCTGTATTAGATGTCTCTATAAGAGAATGAGCACTATTACAGCTGTATTAGATGTCTCTATAAGAGAATGAGCACTATTACAGCTGTATTAGATGTCTCTATAAGAGAATGAGCACTATTACAGCTGTATTAGATGTCTCTATACGTGAATGAGCACTATTACAACTGTATGAGATGTCTCCATAAGAGAATGAGCACTATTACAGCTATATGAGATGTGTCTATAAGTGAATGAGCACTATTACAGCTGTATTAGATGTCTCCATAAGAGAATGAGCACTATTACAGCTGTATGAGATGTGTCTATAAGAGAATGAGCACTATTACAGCTATATGAGATGTGTCTATAAGTGAATAAGCACTATTACAGCTGCATTAGATGTCTCTATAAGAGAATGAGCACTATTACAGCTGTATTAGATGTCTCTATAAGAGAATGAGCACTATTACAGCTGTATTAGATGTCTCTATACGTGAATGAGCACTATTACAGCTGCATTAGATGTCTATATAAAGGAATGAGCACTATTACAGCTGTATGAGATGTCTCTATAAGTGAATGAGCACTATTACAGCTGTATGAGATGTCTCTATAAGAGAATGGGCACTATTACAGCTGTATGAGATGTCTCTATAAGAGAATGAGCACTATTACAGCTGTATTAGATGTCTCTATAAGAGAATGAGCACTATTACAGCTTTATGAGATGTCTCTATAAGAGAATGAGCACTATTACAGCTGTATTAGATGTCTCTATAAGAGAATGAGCACTATTACAGCTGTATTAGATGTCTCTATAAGAGTATGAGCACTATTACAGCTGTATTAGATGTCTCTATAAGAGAATGAGCACTATTACAGCTTTATGAGATGTCTCTATAAGAGAATGAGCACTATTACAGCTTTATGAGATGTCTCTATAAGAGAATGAGCACTATTACAGCTGTATGAGATGTCTCTATAAGAGAATGAGCACTATTACAGCTGTATTAGATGTCTCTATAAGAGAATGAGCACTATTACAGCTGCATTAGATGTCTCTATAAGAGAATAAGCACTATTACAGCTGTATGAGATGTCTCTATAAGTGAATGAGCACTATTACAGCTGCATTAGATGTCTCTATAAGAGAATGAGCACTATTACAGCTGTATGAGATGTCTATAAGAGACTCAGCACTATTACAGCTGTATTAGATGTCTCTATAAGAGAATGAGCACTATTACAGCTGTATGAGATGTCTAGATAAGAGAATGAGCACTATTACAGCTGCATTAGATGTCTCTATAAGAGAATGAGCACTATTACAGCTGCATTAGATGTCTCTATAAGAGAATGAGCACTATTACAGCTGTATGAGATGTCTCTATAAGAGAATGAGCACTATTACAGCTGTATTAGATGTCTCTATAAGAGAATGAGCACTATTACAGCTGTATTAGATGTCTCTATAAGAGAATGAGCACTATTACAGCTGTATGAGATGTCTCTATAAGAGAATGAGCACTATTACAGCTGTATTAGATGTCTCTATAAGAGAATGAGCACTATTACAGCTGTATTAGATGTCTCTATAAGAGAATGAGCACTATTACAGCTGTATTAGATGTCTCTATAAGAGAATGAGCACTATTACAGCTGTATGAGATGTCTCTATAAGAGAATGAGCACTATTACAGCTGTATTAGATGTCTCTATAAGAGAATGAGCACTATTACAGCTGTATTAGATGTCTCTATAAGAGAATGAGCACTATTACAGCTGTATTAGATGTCTCTATAAGAGAATGAGCACTATTACAGCTGTATTAGATGTCTCTATACGTGAATGAGCACTATTACAACTGTATGAGATGTCTCCATAAGAGAATGAGCACTATTACAGCTGTATGAGATGTGTCTATAAGAGAATGAGCACTATTACAGCTATATGAGATGTGTCTATAAGTGAATGAGCACTATTACAGCTGTATTAGATGTCTCCATAAGAGAATGAGCACTATTACAGCTGTATGAGATGTGTCTATAAGAGAATGAGCACTATTACAGCTATATGAGATGTGTCTATAAGTGAATAAGCACTATTACAGCTGCATTAGATGTCTCTATAAGAGAATGAGCACTATTACAGCTGTATTAGATGTCTCTATAAGAGAATGAGCACTATTACAGCTGTATTAGATGTCTCTATACGTGAATGAGCACTATTACAGCTGCATTAGATGTCTATATAAAGGAATGAGCACTATTACAGCTGTATGAGATGTCTCTATAAGTGAATGAGCACTATTACAGCTGTATGAGATGTCTCTATAAGAGAATGAGCACTATTACAGCTGTATGAGATGTCTCTATAAGAGAATGAGCACTATTACAGCTGTATTAGATGTCTCTATAAGAGAATGAGCACTATTACAGCTTTATGAGATGTCTCTATAAGATAATGAGCACTATTACAGCTGTATTAGATGTCTCTATAAGAGAATGAGCACTATTACAGCTGTATTAGATGTCTCTATAACAGAATGAGCACTATTACAGCTTTATGAGATGTCTCTATAAGAGAATGAGCACTATTACAGCTTTATGAGATGTCTCTATAAGAGAATGAGCACTATTACAGCTGTATGAGATGTCTCTATAAGAGAATGAGCACTATTACAGCTGTATTAGATGTCTCTATAAGAGAATGAGCACTATTACAGCTGCATTAGATGTCTCTATAAGAGAATAAGCACTATTACAGCTGTATGAGATGTCTCTATAAGTGAATGAGCACTATTACAGCTGTATGAGATATCTCTATAAGAGAATGAGCACTATTACAGCTGTATGAGATGTCTATAAGAGACTCAGCACTATTACAGCTGTATTAGATGTCTCTATAAGAGAATGAGCACTATTACAGCTGTATGAGATGTCTAGATAAGAGAATGAGCACTATTACAGCTGCATTAGATGTCTCTATAAGAGAATGAGCACTATTACAGCTGCATTAGATGTCTCTATAAGAGAATGAGCACTATTACAGCTGTATGAGATGTCTCTATAAGAGAATGAGCACTATTACAGCTGTATGAGATGTCTCTATAAGAGAATGAGCACTATTACAGCTGTATTAGATGTCTCTATAAGAGAATGAGCACTATTACAGCTGTATGAGATGTCTCTATAAGAGAATGAGCACTATTACAGCTGTATTAGATGTCTCTATAAGTGAATGAGCACTATTACAGCTGTATGAGATGTCTCTATAAGTGAATGAGCACTATTACAGCTGTATGAGATGTCTCTATAAGTGAATGAGCACTATTACAGCTGTATGAGATGTCTCTATAAGTGAATGAGCACTATTACAGCTGTATGAGATGTCTATAAGAGAATGAGCACTATTACAGCTGTATGAGATGTCTCTATAAGAGAATGAGCACTATTACAGCTGTATAAAATGTCTCTATAAGTGAATGAGCACTATTACAGCTGTATTAGATGTCTCTATAAGTGAATAAGCACTATTACAGCTGTATTAGATGTCTCTATAAGTGAATGAGCACTATTACAGCTGTATGAGATGTCTCTATAACAGAATGAGCACTATTACAGCTGTATGAGATGTCTCTATAAGAGAATGAGCACTATTACAGCTGTATGAGATGTCTCTATAAGAGAATGAGCACTATTACAGCTGTATGAGATGTGTCTATAAGTGAATGAGCACTATTACAGCTTTATGAGATGTCTATAAGAGACTCAGCACTATTACAGCTGTATTAGATGTCTATATAAGAGAATGAGCACTATTACAGCTGTATGAGATGTCTATAAGAGAATGAGCACTATTACAGCTGTATGAGATGTCTCTATAAGAGAATGAGCACTTTTACAGCTGTAGTAGATGTCTCTATAAGAGAATCAGCACTATTACAGCTGTAGTAGATGTCTCTATAAGAGAATGAACACTATTACAGCTGTATTAGATGTCTCTATAAGAAAATGGGCACTATTACAGCTGTATTAGATGTCTCTATAAGAGAATGAGCACTATTACAGCTGTATTAGATGTCTCTATAAGAGAATGAGCACTATTACAGCTGTATGAGATGTATCTATAAGAGAATGAACACTATTACAGCTGTATGAGATGTCTATAAGAGACTGAGCACTATTACAGCTGTATTAGATGTCTCTATAAGAGAATGAGCACTATTACAGCTGTATGAGATGTCTCTATAAGAGAATGAGCACTATTACAGCTGTATTAGATGTCTCTATACGTGAATGAGCACTATTACAGCTGTATGAGATGTCTCTATAAGAGAATGAGCACTATTACAGCTGTATTAGATGTCTCTATAAGAGAATGAGCACTATTACAGCTGTATTAGATGTCTCTATGCGTGAATGAGCACTATTACAGCTGTATGAGATGTCTCTATAAGAGAATGAGCACTATTACAGCTGTATTAGATGTCTCTATAAGAGAATGAGCACTATTACAGCTGTATGAGATGTCTCTATAAGAGAATGAGCACTATTACAGCTGTATTAGATGTCTCTATAAGTGAATGAGCACTATTACAGCTGTATTAGATGTCTGTAAGAGAATGAGCACTATTACAGCTGTATGAGATGTATCTGTAAGTAAATGAGCACTATTACAGCTGTATGAGATGTCTCTATAAGAGAATGAGCACTATTACAGCTGAAAGAGATGTCTCTATAAGAGAATGAGCACTATTACAGCTGTATTAGATGTCTCTATGAGAGAATAAGCACTATTACAGCTGTAAGAGATGTCTCTATAAGAGAATGAGCACTATTACAGCTGTATGAGATGTCTCTATAAGAGAATGAGCACTATTACAGCTGTATTAGATGTCTCTATACGTGAATGAGCACTATTACAGCTGTATGAGATGTCTCTATAAGAGAATGAGCACTATTACAGCTGTATTAGATGTCTCTATAAGAGAATGAGCACTATTACAGCTGTATGAGATGTCTCTATAAGAGAATGAGCACTATTACAGCTGTATGAGATTTCTCTATAAGAGAATGAGCACTCTTACAGCTGTATTAGATGTCTCTATAAGAGAATGAGCACTATTACAGCTGTATGAGATGTCTCTATAAGAGAATGAGCACTATTACAGCTGTATGAGATGTCTCTATAAGAGAATAAGCACTATTACAGCTGTATTAGATGTCTCTATACGTGAATGAGCACTATTACAGCTGCATTAGATGTCTCTATAAGTGAATGAGCACTATTACAGCTGTATTAGATGTCTCTATAAGTGAATGAGCACTATTACAGCTGTATTAGATGTCTATAAGAGAATGAGCACTATTACAGCTGTATGAGATGTATCTGTAAGTGAATGAGCACTATTACAGCTGTATGAGATGTGTCTATAAGAGAATGAGCACTATTACAGCTGTATGAGATGTGTCTTTAAGAGAATGAGCACTATTACAGCTGTATGAGATGTCTATAAGAGAATGAGCACTATTACAGCTGTATGAGATGTATCTGTAAGTGAATGAGCACTATTACAGCTGTATGAGATGTGTCTATAAGAGAATGAGCACTATTACAGCTGTATTAGATGTCTATAAGAGAATGAGCACTATTACAGCTGTATGAGATGTATCTGTAAGTGAATGAGCACTATTACAGCTGTATGAGATGTCTCTATAAGTGAATGAGCACTATTACAGCTGTATGAGATGTCTATAAGAGAATGAGCACTATTACAGCTGTATGAGATGTCTCTATAAGAGAATGAGCACTATTACAGCTGTATAAAATGTCTCTATAAGTGAATGAGCACTATTACAGCTGTATTAGATGTCTCTATAAGTGAATAAGCACTATTACAGCTGTATTAGATGTCTCTATAAGTGAATGAGCACTATTACAGCTGTATGAGATGTCTCTATAACAGAATGAGCACTATTACAGCTGTATGAGATGTCTCTATAAGAGAATGAGCACTATTACAGCTGTATGAGATGTCTCTATAAGAGAATGAGCACTATTACAGCTGTATGAGATGTGTCTATAAGTGAATGAGCACTATTACAGCTTTATGAGATGTCTATAAGAGACTCAGCACTATTACAGCTGTATTAGATGTCTATATAAGAGAATGAGCACTATTACAGCTGTATGAGATGTCTATAAGAGAATGAGCACTATTACAGCTGTATGAGATGTCTCTATAAGAGAATGAGCACTTTTACAGCTGTAGTAGATGTCTCTATAAGAGAATGAGCACTATTACAGCTGTAGTAGATGTCTCTATAAGAGAATGAACACTATTACAGCTGTATTAGATGTCTCTATAAGAAAATAGGCACTATTACAGCTGTATTAGATGTCTCTATAAGAGAATGAGCACTATTACAGCTGTATTAGATGTCTCTATAAGAGAATGAGCACTATTACAGCTGTATGAGATGTATCTATAAGAGAATGAACACTATTACAGCTGTATGAGATGTCTATAAGAGACTGAGCACTATTACAGCTGTATTAGATGTCTCTATAAGAGAATGAGCACTATTACAGCTGTATGAGATGTCTCTATAAGAGAATGAGCACTATTACAGCTGTATTAGATGTCTCTATACGTGAATGAGCACTATTACAGCTGTATGAGATGTCTCTATAAGAGAATGAGCACTATTACAGCTGTATTAGATGTCTCTATAAGAGAGTGAGCACTATTACAGCTGTATTAGATGTCTCTATGCGTGAATGAGCACTATTACAGCTGTATGAGATGTCTCTATAAGAGAATGAGCACTATTACAGCTGTATTAGATGTCTCTATAAGAGAATGAGCACTATTACAGCTGTATGAGATGTCTCTATAAGAGAATGAGCACTATTACAGCTGTATTAGATGTCTCTATAAGTGAATGAGCACTATTACAGCTGTATTAGATGTCTGTAAGAGAATGAGCACTATTACAGCTGTATGAGATGTATCTGTAAGTGAATGAGCACTATTACAGCTGTATGAGATGTCTCTATAAGAGAATGAGCACTATTACAGCTGAAAGAGATGTCTCTATAAGAGAATGAGCACTATTACAGCTGTATTAGATGTCTCTATGAGAGAATAAGCACTATTACAGCTGTAAGAGATGTCTCTATAAGAGAATGAGCACTATTACAGCTGTATGAGATGTCTCTATAAGAGAATGAGCACTATTACAGCTGTATTAGATGTCTCTATACGTGAATGAGCACTATTACAGCTGTATGAGATGTCTCTATAAGAGAATAAGCACTATTACAGCTGTATTAGATGTCTCTATAAGAGAATGAGCACTATTACAGCTGTATGAGATGTCTCTATAAGAGAATGAGCACTATTACAGCTGTATGAGATTTCTCTATAAGAGAATGAGCACTCTTACAGCTGTATTAGATGTCTCTATAAGAGAATGAGCACTATTACAGCTGTATGAGATGTCTCTATAAGAGAATGAGCACTATTACAGCTGTATGAGATGTCTCTATAAGAGAATAAGCACTATTACAGCTGTATTAGATGTCTCTATACGTGAATGAGCACTATTACAGCTGCATTAGATGTCTCTATAAGTGAATGAGCACTATTACAGCTGTATTAGATGTCTCTATAAGTGAATGAGCACTATTACAGCTGTATTAGATGTCTATAAGAGAATGAGCACTATTACAGCTGTATGAGATGTATCTGTAAGTGAATGAGCACTATTACAGCTGTATGAGATGTGTCTATAAGAGAATGAGCACTATTACAGCTGTATGAGATGTGTCTTTAAGAGAATGAGCACTATTACAGCTGTATGAGATGTCTATAAGAGAACGAGCACTATTACAGCTGTATGAGATGTATCTGTAAGTGAATGAGCACTATTACAGCTGTATGAGATGTGTCTATAAGAGAATGAGCACTATTACAGCTGTATTAGATGTCTATAAGAGAATGAGCACTATTACAGCTGTATGAGATGTATCTGTAAGTGAATGAGCACTATTACAGCTGTATGAGATGTGTCTATAAGAGAATGAGCACTATTACAGCTGTATGATATGTCTCTATAAGAGAATGAGCACTATTACAGCTGTATTAGATGTCTATAAGAGAATGAGCACTATTACAGCTGTATGAGATGTCTCTATAAGAGAATGAGAACTATTACAGCTGTATGAGATGTCTCTATAAGAGAATGAGCACTATTACAGCTGTATTAGATGTCTCTATAAGAGAATGAGCACTATTACAGCTGTATTAGATGTCTCTATAAGAGAATGAGCACTATTACAGCTGTATGAGATGTCTCTATAAGAGAATGAGCACTATTACAGCTGTATGAGATGTCTCTATAAGAGAATGAGCACTGTTACAGCTTTATGATATGTCTCTATAAGAGAATGAGCACTATTACAGCTGTATGAGATGTCTCTATAAGAGAATGAGCACTATTACAGCTGTATGAGATGTCTCTATAAGAGAATAAGCACTATTACAGCTTTATGAGTTGTCTCTATAAGAGAATGAGCACTATTACAGCTGTATTAGATGTCTCTATAAGTGAATGAGCACTATTACAGCTGCATTAGATGTCTCTATAAGTGAATAAGCACTATTACAGCTGCATTAGATGTCTCTATAAGTGAATAAGCACTATTACAGCTGTATGAGATGTCTCTATAAGAGACTGAGCACTATTACAGCTGTATGAGATGTCTATAAGAGACTGAGCACTATTACAGCTGTATGAGATGTCTATAAGAGAATGAGCACTATTACAGCTGCATTAGATGTCTATATAAAGGAATGAGCACTATTACAGCTGTATGAGATGTCTCTATAAGAGAATGAGCACTATTACAGCTGTATTAGATGTCTCTATAAGAGAATGAGCACTATTACAGCTGTATGAGATGTCTATAAGTTAATGAGCACTATTACAGCTGTATGAGATGTCTCTATAAGAGAATGAGCACTATTACAGCTGTATGAGATGTCTATAAGAGACTGAGCACTATTACAGCTGTATGAGATGTCTCTATAAGAGAATAAGCACTATTACAGCTGTATTAGATGTCTCTATAAGAGAATGAGCACTATTACAGCTGTATGAGATGTCTCTATAAGAGAATGAGCACTATTACAGCTGTATTAGATGTCTCTATACGTGAATGAGCACTATTACAGCTGTATGAGATGTCTCTATATGAGAATGAGCACTATTACAGCTGTATTAGATGTCTCTATAAGAGAATGAGCACTATTACAGCTGTATGAGATGTCTCTATAAGAGAATGAGCACTATTACAGCTGTATGAGATTTCTCTATAAGAGAATGAGCACTATTACAGCTGTATGAGATGTCTCTATAAGTGAATGAGCACTATTACAGCTGTATTAGATGTCTATAAGAGAATGAGCACTATTACAGCTGTATGAGATGTATCTGTAAGTGAATGAGCACTATTACAGCTGTATGAGATATCTCTATAAGTGAATGAGCACTATTACAGCTGTATGAGATGTCTATAAGAGAATGAGCACTATTACAGCTGTATTAGATGTCTCTATAAGAGAATGAGCACTATTACAGCTGTATGAGATGTCTCTATAAGAGAATAAGCACTATTACAGCTGAAAGAGATGTCTCTATAAGAGAATGAGCACTATTACAGCTGTATTAGATGTCTCTATAAGAGAATAAGCACTATTACAGCTGTAAGAGATGTCTCTATAAGAGAATGAGCACTATTACAGCTGTATGAGATGTCTCTATAAGAGAATGAGCACTATTACAGCTGTATTAGATGTCTCTATACGTGAATGAGCACTATTACAGCTGTATGAGATGTCTCTATAAGAGAATGAGCACTATTACAGCTGTATTAGATGTCTCTATAAAAGAATGAGCACTATTACAGCTGTATGAGATGTCTCTATAAGAGAATGAGCACTATTACAGCTGTATGAGATTTCTCTATAAGAGAATGAGCACTATTACAGCTGTATTAGATGTCTCTATAAGAGAATGAGCACTATTACAGCTGCATTAGATGTCTCTATAAGTGAATGAGCACTATTACAGCTGTATTAGATGTCTCTATAAGTGAATGAGCACTATTACAGCTGTATTAGATGTCTATAAGAGAATGAGCACTATTACAGCTGTATGAGATGTATCTGTAAGTGAATGAGCACTATTACAGCTGTATGAGATGTCTCTATAAGAGATTGAGCACAATTACAGCTGTATTAGATGTCTATAAGAGAATGAGCACTATTACAGCTGTATGAGATGTCTCTATAAGAGAATGAGAACTATTACAGCTGTATGAGATGTCTCTATAAGAGACTGAGCACTATTACAGCTGTATTAGATGTCTCTATAAGAGAATGAGCACTATTACAGCTGTATTAGATGTCTCTATAAGAGACTGAGCACTATTACAGCTTTATGAGATGTCTATAAGAGAATGAGCACTATTACAGCTGTATTAGATGTCTCTATAAGAGAATGAACACGATTACACCTGTATGAGATGTCTATAAGAGACTGAGCAATATTACAGATGTATTAGATGTCTCTATAAGAGAATGAGCACTATTACATCTGTATGAGATGTCTATAAGTGAATGAGCACTATTACAGCTGTATGAGATGTCTCTATAAGAGAATAAGCACTATTACAGCTGTATGAGATGTCTCTATAAGAGAATGAGCACTATTACAGCTGTATGAGATGTCTCTATAAGAGAATGAGCACTATTACAGCTTTATGAGATGTCTCTATAAGAGAATGAGCACTATTACAGCTGTATGAGATGTCTCTATAAGAGAATGAGCACTATTACAGCTGTATGAGATGTCTCTATAAGAGAATAAGCACTATTACAGCTTTATGAGATGTCTCTATAAGAGAATGAGCACTATTACAGCTGTATTAGATGTCTCTATAAGAGAATAAGCACTATTACAGCTGTATTAGATGTCTCTATAAGAGAATGAGCACTATTACAGCTGTATTAGATGTCTCTATAAGAGAATGAGTACTATTACAGCTGTATTAGATGTCTCTATAAGAGAATGAGCACTATTACAGCTGCATTAGATGTCTCTATAAGTGAATGAGCACTATTACAGCTGTATTAGATGTCTCTATAAGAGAATGAGCACTATTACAGCTTTATGAGATGTCTCTATAAGAGAATAAGCACTATTACAGCTGTATTAGATGTCTCTATAAGAGAATGAGCACTATTACAGCTGCATTAGATGTCTCTATAAGTGAATAAGCACTATTACAGCTGCATTAGATGTCTCTATAAGTGAATAAGCACTATTACAGGTGCATTAGATGTCTCTATAAGAGACTGAGCACTATTACAGCTGTATGAGATGTCTATAAGAGAATGAGCACTATTACAGCTGCATTAGATGTCTATATAAAGGAATGAGCACTATTACAGCTGTATGAGATGTCTCTATAAGAGAATGAGCACTATTACAGCTGTATTAGATGTCTTTATAAGAGAATGAGCACTATTACAGCTGTATTAGATATCTATATAAGAGAATGAGCACTATTACAGCTGTATGAGATGTCTATAAGTGAATGAGCACTATTACAGCTGTATGAGATGTCTCTATAAGAGAATGAGCACTATTACAGCTGTATGAGATGTCTAGATAAGAGAATGAGCACTATTACAGCTGTATGAGATGTCTCTATAAGAGAATGAGCACTATTACAGCTGTATTAGATGTCTCTATAAGAGAATGAGCACTATTACAGCTGTATTAGATGTCTCTATAAGAGAATGAGCACTATTACAGCTGTATTAGATGTCTCTATAAGAGAATGAGCACTATTACAGCTGTATTAGATGTCTCTATAAGAGAATGAGCACTATTACAGCTGTATTAGATGTCTCTATAAGAGAATAAGAACTATTACAGCTGTATTAGATGTCTCTATAAGAGAATGAGCACTATTACAGCTGCATGAGATGTCTCTATAAGACAATGAGCACTATTACAGCTGCATGAGATGTCTCTATAAGTGAATGAGCACTATTACAGCTGTATTAGATGTCTCTATAAGAGAATGAGCACTATTACAGCTGTATGAGATGTCTCTATAAGAGAATGAGCACTATTACAGCTGTATTAGATGTCTCTATAAGTGAATAAGCACTATTACAGCTGTATGAGATGTCTCTATAGAGAATGAGCACTATTACAGCTGTATGAGATGTCTCTATAAGAGAATGAGCACTATTACAGCTGTATGAGAGGTCTCTATAAGAGAATGAGCACTATTACAGCTGTATTAGATGTCTCTATAAGAGAATGAGCACTATTACAGCTGTATCAGATGTCTATAAGAGACTCAGCACTATTACAGCTGTATGAGATGTCTCTATAAGAGAATATGCCATATTACAGCTGCATTAGATGTCTCTATATGAGAATGAGCACTATTACAGCTGCATTAGATGTCTCTATACGAGAATGAGCACTATTACAGCTGTATTATATGTCTCTATAAGTGAATAAGCACTATTACAGCTGTATGAGGTGTCTCTATAAGTGAATAAGCACTATTACAACTGTATTAGATGTCTCTATAAGTGAATAAGCACTATTACAGCTGTATGAGGTGTCTCTATAAGTGAATAAGCACTATTACAACTGTATTAGATGTCTCTATAAGTGAATAAGCACTATTACAACTGTATTAGATGTCTCTATAAGAGAATGAGCACTATTACAGCTGTATTAGATGTCTCTATAAGTGAATAAGCACTATTACAGCTGTATGAGGTGTCTCTATAAGTGAATAAGCACTATTACAGCTGTATGAGATGTCTCTATAAGAGAATGAGCACTATTACAGCTGTATGAGATGTCTCTATAAGAGAATGAGCACTATTACAGCTGTATGAGATGTCTCTATAAGAGAATGAGCACTATTACAGCTGTATTAGATGTCTCTATAAGAGAATGAGCACTATTACAGCTGTATTAGATGTCTCTATAAGAGAATGACCACTATTACAGCTGTATGAGATGTATCTATACGTGAATGAGCACTATTACAGCTGTATTAGATGTCTATAAGAGAATGAGCACTATTACAGCTGTATGAGATGTCTCTATAAGAGAATGAGCACTATTACAGCTGTATTAGATGTCTCTATACGTGAATGAGCACTATTACAGCTGTATTAGATGTCTATAAGAGAATGAGCACTATTACAGCTGTATGAGATGTCTCTATAAGAGAATGAACACTATTACAGCTGTATTAGATGTCTCTATAAGAGAATGAGCACTATTACAGCTGAATTAGATGTCTCTATAAGAGAATGAGCACTATTACAGCTGTATTAGATGTCTCTATATGAGAATGAGCACTATTACAGCTGTATTAGATGTCTCTATAAGAGAATGAGCACTATTACAGCTGTATGAGATATCTCTATAAGAGAATGAGCACTATTAAAGCTGTATGAGATGTCTCTATAAGAGAATGAGCACTATTACAGCTGTATTAGATGTCTCTATAAGAGAATGAGCACTATTACAGCTGTATTAGATGTCTCTATATGAGAATGAGCACTATTACAGCTGTATTAGATGTCTCTATAAGAGAATGAGCACTATTACAGCTGTATGAGATGTCTCTATAAGAGAATGAGCACTATTAAAGCTGTATGAGATGTCTCTATAAGAGAATGAGCACTATTACAGCTGTATGAGATGTCTCTATAAGTGAATAAGCACTATTACAGCTGTATTAGATATCTCTATAAGAGAATGAGCACTATTACAGCTGTATTAGATGTCTCTATAAGAGAATGAGCACTATTACAGCTGTATGAGATGTCTCTATAAGAGAATGAGCACTATTACAGCTGTATTAGATGTCTCTATAAGAGAATAAGCACTATTACAGCTGTATGAGATGTCTCTATAAGTGAATGAGCACTATTACAGCTGTATGAGATGTCTATAAGAGAATGAGCACTATTACAGCTGTATGAGATGTCTATAAGAGAATGAGCACTATTACAGCTGTATGAGATGTCTATAAGAGAATGAGCACTATTACAGCTGTATTAGATGTCTCTATAAGAGAATAAGCACTATTACAGCTGTATGAGATGTCTCTATAAGAGAATAAGCACTATTACAGCTGTATGAGATGTCTCTATAAGAGAATAAGCACTATTACAGCTGTATGAGATGTATCTATAAGTGAATGAGCACTATTACAGCTGTATGAGATGTCTATAAGAGAATGAGCACTATTACAGCTGTATGAGATGTCTATAAGAGAATGAGCACTATTACAGCTGTATTAGATGTCTCTATAAGAGAATAAGCACTATTACAGCTGTATGAGATGTCTCTATAAGAGAATGAGCACTATTACAGCTGTATGAGATGTCTCTATAACAGAATGAGGACTATTACAGCTGCATGAGATGTCTCTATAAGAGAATAAGCACTATTACAGCTGTATTAGATGTCTCTATAAGAGAATAAGCACTATTACAGCTGTATGAGATGTCTCTATAAGAGAATGAGCACTATTACAGCTGTATTAGATGTCTCTATAAGAGAATAAGCACTATTACAGCTGTATGAGATGTCTCTATAAGAGAATGAGCACTATTACAGCTGTATGAGATGTCTCTATAAGAGAATGAGCACTATTACAGCTGTATTAGATGTCTCTATAAGTGAATAAGCACTATTACAGCTGTATGAGATGTCTCTATAAGAGAATGAGCACTATTACAGCTGTATTAGATGTCTCTATAAGAGAATAAGCACTATTACAGCTGTATTAGATGTCTCTATAAGAGAATGAGCACTATTACAGCTGTATTAGATGTCTCTATAAGAAAATGAGCACTATTACAGCTGTATGAGATGTCTCTATAAGTGAATAAGCACTATTACAGCTGTATGAGTTGTGCTTTTCCGCTAGTGAGTACTAATCCAGTTGTATGGGTTGTTCCCATCAGCCAATTAGAAATAATACTGAGTTGTTCCTATAATACACTGAGCAGTAATACAGCTGTGTCTATCAGCCAACAAGAGATCCAGTACAGTTGTGTGAAGTTTTTATATTTATTTCCATACACAATTTAAGATGGCCTCATTTCCCATTCCTAATATGGCCATCTAGCGTATGTTGTGAGTACAGCGGCTGCCTGTGCTTGTTTTAATTATACATATTAATTAAAAGCTTTTTTACCCAGCTAAGCATGTCACTACTGTTCTGCTCTTTCTGGCAATGTATAACTAACTTTTGTTCTGCACATTTTCTTCCCACGGGGATGGAAGGACCAGGCTACTCAGATCCCTCGGTGGAGTCATTTGGTAACAAGGTCTATATTAAGGAGAATCACTGGATCCCTGGGTGCTAAGTTAGACTAGGCCACACAGCATAGATTCTGGATTCCAATAAATCTATTCATGGCTTCCCTGTCACACGTCACACACCCTCCCGTGCTGCTGTCACTGGATATTTAGAGGGGAGATACAGTAAAATGATGTTAGTGCTAAATGTGACTATTACGCAGCCCTAAATGCTTTTGTCTGCTTTGTATTTTTAGTTTGAACCCAACTCCTTGAGTAGACGGCACCTATATAAAGCAGCACACATCATTACACCGCTCCTTGTGTACACAGTCTTTGGTGACAAACATGCGAAACCATAGACTGTTCGTTATTTTCATGGAAAAAAAAACATGTAGACTATAGGTCATTAATTCAACGCACCTTCCCTTTTTATTTACTTTCTTTGTTACATTTCTAATTAGAACTTGAAGACTGAAAAGAAAGTGAGACCGAAAATTCTCAAAAAGACTCAAAGGCTGAGATAGAACAAATCAGTCAAAAAGAATTAAAGGGACACTCAAGTAAAAATAAAGTTTTATGATTCAGAAAGAGCAGCAGTTTTAAGTCACTTTCCAATTTACTTCCATTATTAAATTTTGCACAACCTTTTTATATACACACTTTCTGGGGAACAATCTCCTACTGAGCATGTGCACAAGCTCACAGAGTATACGTATGCTAGTCTGTGATTGGCTTGTGTCTGTCACATGATACAAGGGGCCGGAAAATGGGAGAAAAAAAAAAAATTGTCAGAAAAAAAGCTACTGCTTATTTAAAATTCAGAGTAGGTGTTAAATCAGTGTCTGTTTATTATGCACTTGTTAATTATAACATTCTACTGTATTGTGTGGTCCTTTAAATTGTCATAGACAGAAATACTGAAATATAGACTTGTGGAGACGTCAAAACAGAAGCTAAAATAAGGAACAGAGAAAGAGAAAAATGCCCACTTGTGTAAAGAATGAAAAAAACAGGGAGAGTGTGAATGACAAATAAAAAATAATGCAATGAAGTTTATCAGTCCCTATTCTACATTCTAATATATCAGAGTTTGTTTTACAGAAACATTTTGTTTTCCACCACTCCCTCCCCCAATTTAGCTTTTTAGATACAAGAAAAAGCAACTACTGGGGTTAATCTTTGGTTGCCATCGAGCCACTCTTTAAAAAGAAAAAAAATCTTGTGTACAACAACCAACTCTCCCCTTCTGTATATGCAGACAGCAGATCCACCTGTTATGTATTCCCATGACTTGTGCACAACTGCTATGTTTCTTCTGGGTACTTAAAGGGCCAGTGTGCAGACACATTTTCTAGATTTAAAGGGATATTAAACCCAAATTTTTTCTTTCATGATTCAGATAGAGCATGCAATTGTAAGCAACTTTCTAATTTACTCCTATTATCAATTTTTTGGCCCATTTTTGCTTCAGTACACTGGATAGCGCTTGCTGATTGGTGGCTACATTTAGCCACCAATCAGCAAGCGCTACTCAGGTGCTGAACCTAAAACGAGCCGTCTCCTAAGCTTTCATTCCTACTTTTTTAAATAAAGATACGACAACAACAACAACAATGGCTGTACTGAAACCCTGTTAGCCTTGTTTGCACAACAAACACCATCAACAGAAGAGTAATCAGGTTAAAACAACATGGCTGCCCCTGTTACTTTATTCAAAATAAAGTACTTATTAGAAACTAAAACTTTACACTTAAATTTTATTTAAAAAAATAATAATATATAATTGTAAAAATAAATAATTGTAAAAAAAACATCTAAATAATATTATCAGGCTAATCATTGCTTTGTATACTTCAAAATATCTAGCACTTATTTGTTGTTTAATGTCCCTTTAAGGTACAGATACTTATTTGTAATTATAAAAAAAACAACATCTTTCTTATGATCATATTTTAGATGTGTACACATTTTTTAGTCTAAAAACCTGAATTGAGCTATAATTTTCCTACCAAGAAACAATTATGTTGATAAATATGTAAACTGCACATGCTAAAGAACAAGTATGTTGTAACAGGCCAATGCTGTTGAAATAAAAAAGTCCACAAATTATTAATTAAAACTGCTAGACATAAGAAGGAGACAAATAATAGATCCCCGTGTGGAAGACCATTGCAGTCAATAGGTAATACTCCCTTCACATCCCTCTGACATTCACTGTACTCTGAGAGGAACCGGGCTTCAGCATGCTGAGAAGCGCATGTCAACGCAGAAATCTTAGCACAAACTTACTTCACCAACTCCATAGGAGGCAAAGTTTGTAAAACTGAATTGTGGGTGTGGTGAGGGGTATATTTATAGGCATTTTGAGGTTTGGGAAACTTTGCCCCTCCTGGTAGGATTGTATATCCCATACGTCACTAGCTCATGGACTCTTGCCAATTACATGAAAGAAACACATTTTTGAGAAAAACATTACATTTTATACTCTTGGAGAGTAAAGTCAAAATTAAACATTAATGATTCAGATACAGCATGTCATTTCAAACAACTTTTTCCATTTAATTTGATTATCTAAATTTGCTTCATTCTCTTGGTATCCTTTGTTGAAACGCATACCTAGGTAGGCTCAGGAGCAGCAATGCTCTACTAGTAGCTATCTGGTGATTGGTGGCTGAACATTTATGCCTCTTATCATTGGTTTACCGATGTGTGACTCTAGCTCCTAGTAGTGCATCATTGCTCCTTTAATAAAGGATACCAAGAGAATTAAGCCAACTTGATCACAGAAGTAAATTGGAAAGTTGTACAAAAATATTTGCTCTTTCTGAATCATGAAAGTAAAAAAAATGTTTCATGGCCCTTTAAAGGAGTTTGTAAACATCTTGTACATGTGTGTTTATATGTACTGTGTTCCTCTGTAATATTCCTATTTTTCAATAAAGCATGTGAAAAAATAAATGTTATTAAAGTTTTCCAGGGGGTTGCTACAAGCGTGTTTGTCTTTTACAAAAATATTTAAAGGGACATTAAACACTTTGAGATGGTAATATAAAATGATAAATTGTATATAATAAAACAACTCTGCAATATACTTTCATTATTTATTTTGTCCTCTTTGCCTGTAATTCCATTCTGAAATTGTGAGCTTTTCAGTTCTTGTTACAAATGGAAGTGCAGAACACTGTTAAATCCAGCACAACCATTGGCTGCACACTCTAATGACCTATGTATAACTGGCCCTAATTGGCCACAGCAGAGAAGGTAACACAAGTTACAACATGGCAGCTCCCAGTGTTTTATAGACACTAAAACTTTACACTTATTTTGTCACTTTTTAAACAACTAATGAAACTTTAAAAAATACATCTACATGTTAGTCATGGACTAATCTTTTCTTTGAATGCATCATTCTATCTAGCATGTATTTAGTGTTTAATGTCCCTTTAATGTCTTCTCTGCTTGAAAGTATTGTCAGCCAATGCATTTTGCTGTTTTTTTCATTCACTACCACGTCCCAAAGAGCACCTTTGTTAAAACATCAAACACTCTAAAGCGCAAATCTTCATAATCTTGCCAGGGGTTTCAGTTCTGACTGCAGGTACTAGAGGATTCTGGGATCCCCCAGAGACAAACAGTTCATTGTAAATGTCAGGGGTCATGTGGGCACCAGCACCTCCTACACAGTATGTTCCCAGTCTATGTTAAAAAGATGCCACCTGCTGGAGAGACATAACCTAAGGCATTACAGCATTTCCTTTTTTGCACCATTGCTTGCAGTGCATATCATGAGCCTACCTATGCATGCTTTTCAACTAAGGATACTAAAAGAACAAAGTAAATACAAAAGTCTTTTAAAATTCCATGTTCTATCTAAATAATTAAAGTGTACTTTTTACTTTCATGTCCCCTTTAAATAACTTATTTTTTATGAAGAATTTTTGCAATGTGGAGGCTCTGTGGACATATATATTAATATGCCTTTAACAGGTTTAAAGAGACACTGAACCCAAATTTGTTCTTTCGTGATTCAGATAGGGCATGGAATTTTAAGCAACCTTCTAATTTACTCCTATTATCACATTTTCTTAATTATCTTGGTATCTTTATTTGAAAAGCAAGAATGTAAGTTTAGATTCCGGCCCATTTTTGGTGAACAACCTGGGTTGTGCTTCCTGATTGGTGGATACATTCATCCACCAATAAAAAAGTGCTGTCCAGAGTTCTGATATAATAAAAAAGCTTAGATGCCTTCTTTTTCAAAAAAAGATAGCAAGAAAACGAAGAAAAATTGATAAAAGGAGTAAATTAGAAAGTTTCTTAAAATGTCATGCTCTATCTGAATCTCGAAAGAAAAATTTTGGGTTCAGTGTCCCTTTAAGGATGTAAAAATGTATTACTAGTGTTTTTCATTTTGACAGTCCTGTCTTGTATCAGACACAAGAGGGAGTGAAATGCAGGTTTATACTAGGAACTCAGGTGCAACAAAATTTACTGTATTTTTCATCTGCGCTTCCTGCGCTCCCTCACATTAGTCTGTAGTCTTTTTTTTTTTTAAAAAACCCATAAAATTCCTAGAATATCCTTGCCCAGACAACTATTTATAATCAGACAGGAGCTCATATCATTAGCGCGGTAACACTGACTCCTTTCTCATCCATCAGTATTCCCATATGAAATCATTGTATAGCAGTCATTAATCACTTTTATATTGTAATATGAAATGCTTAACTATGTGAAATAAAATAAAAATATACAAGCTTTGCAATATACTTTCATTATTTATTATGCCCCCTTTTCATTCTGAAAATTGTGGGTTTTCCAATTACTGTTTTGCAGACTACTAATGTATTCAATAGCGGATCTTCTCAAAAGAGGGCCCTGGTGCAACTTTCTTTTTAGGGGCCACCAAAAGGTAACTCAGTGATAAGCAATAGTAATAATATAAATAATCCTCTCTATAATGATTTTGTGGATAGATAGATAGATAGATAGATAGATAGATAGATAAGATGGACCTGGAACCTGCACTTATAAAAGGCTCCCCTGCATTAGGATTTTACACATTTTGCATACGTCTATTTATAGATTGGTTGCTATGGGCTCCCCAGCACTTGGACCCTGGTGCCGCTGTACCAAAAGCACCAAAGATAGTTCCGCCCATGAGGTTGTCTTATTTTTATTTTATTTCTCTTTAGTTTGGACCCCTTACTGTATTCCACACTGTCATTGGTTGAAAGGTAATTTGCTACACTGATACTGATTTGCCTCAGTAGACAAGATAAGATAAAGGAACCTAGGTTACAACATGGCTGCACAAATTGCTGTATGGAAACTAAGGTCCTGATATTCAAAACCTTGCCAGCATGGAGAGAAATCACACAGAAACTTTGGGATTTTTTTTAGACCTTGTATGTAATGTAAGAGTCTCTATGTCACATACACTACATAGTAACATAAACATCTCACGATAAAATTTGTTTTTATAAAAAAAAATTAAGGACCTCGCCTTTCCAATGATTCTTCTTAGAATATCTTACATGAGCAGTGAGGTTTTCAATATCAGCCCTTAAGCCTCTACAGTTTTAAAAAACTAATATCATTTAATAAAAAATGCAACCGCGTATTATTCTCAGGCTAATCATCACTACTAATGCATCATTCTATCTAGCATTTGTTTAGTGTCAGTTTAAACACACCAAAATGAAAACTCTAATAAATAGGGGTACCACAGTCATTTCAAGGGGGGCTCACGTAAATTATATCAGATTTTGATGGAAGGAAATGATTTGCAGCCAAAGCTAAAGTAAAAAAATGAGCTCTATTCTAATGAATAAAAATTCCCTTGTATTTAAAGTGACATAAACCCAAATGTTTTCTTTCATTATTCAGATAAAGAATTCAATTTTAAAAAAGTTTCCAATTTACTTCTATTAGCAAATTTGCTCCGTTCTCATGTTATTCTTTGTTGAAGAGATCTCTAGATAGGTAGTGTGCACATGTTAGCAGCATTACATGACAGGAAATAGTGCTGCCATCAAGTGCTCTTGCTAATGTATAACATTGTTATAAAACTGCTGCCATCTAGTGCTCTTGCTAATGTATAACATTATTATAAACTGCTGCCATCTAGTGCTCTTGCTAATGTATAACATTGTTACAAAACTGCTGCCATCTAGTGCTCTTACTAATGTATAACATTGTTATAAAACTGCTGCCATCTAGTGCCCTTGCTAATGTATAACATTGTTATAAACTGCTGCCATCTAGCGCTCTTGCTAATGTATAACATTATTATAAAACTGCTGCTATCTAGTGCTCTTGCTAATGTATAACATTGTTATAAAACTGCTGCCATCTAGTGCTCTTGCTAATGTATAACATTATTATAAAACTGCTGCCATCTAGTGCTCTTGCTAATGTATAACATTATTATAAACTGCTGCCATCTAGTGCTCTTGCTAATGTATAAGATTATTATAAAACTGCTGCCATCTAGTGCTCTTGCTAATGTATAACATTGTTATAAAACTGCTGCCATCTAGTACTCTTGCTAATGTATAACATTATTATAAACTGCTGCCATCTAGTGCTCTTGCTAATGTATAACATTATTATAAAACTGCTGCCATCTAGTGCTCTTGCTAATGTATAACATTATTATAAAACTAATGCCATCTAGTGCTCTTGCTAATGTAAAACATTGTTATAAAACTGCTGCCATCTAGTGCTCTTGCTAATGTATAACATTATTATAAAACTGCTGCCATCTAGTGCTCTTGCTAATGTATAACATTGTTATAAAACTGCTGCCATCTAGTGCTCTTGCTAATGTATAACATTGTTATAAAACTGCTGCCATCTAGTGCTCTTGCTAATGTATAGCATTGTTATAAAACTGCTGCCATCTAGTGCTCTTGCTAATGTATAACATTGTTATAAAACTGCTGCCATCTAGTGCTCTTGCTAATGTATAACATTGTTTCAAAACTGCTGCCATATAGAGCTGCACACACGTGCACGCTACTGAACTTACCTTCCTGCTTTTCAACAAAGGATAACAAGATAATAGAATTAATTTCATTAAAGGAATGTTTTGGTTTTATGACCCTTTTAAGACACGTCCACGCTTCTGAGTCTATCTAGATATGCTCTTCCACAATTTATACTAAGAAAAAAAAGTAAATTTTATAATAGCAGTAATTGAATATTGTTTAAAATCGTATAATCTATTTGTTAAACTTTTAATATCAGGGCAATGGAAAGGGGGCGCAAATGATCACGATAACGCTAGCACAATTGTTTGCACGTCACTTGTAATCTAGCCCTAAGTGTTTAATCTCCCTTTAAAATGGAATCAAAGTGTGTGAAAAGCCAAGACATGCTACTCAACCAAGGCCAAAGTGGGTTGAAGAGGTTAAAAGCTGTTAAATACAGAAACTAAAAATCTGTCAAAACCACTGGGAAGGTGATTTATGATGGATTTCAATATGGCTGTTGATTTGTCCTCATCCAAGCATGTAGGTGTTATCATGCTACAAATGCAAAGCTTGCTATTAAAGGGACTGTAAACTTAAAAAAGAATGTTATATAATTCTGCACACTTTTGATTAGATCTTCTTTTTAAAAAGCGCTTTGCCGGCGCCCTGCCTAATCACAGTGCTACCAGACCAGAGCGGGAGCACGGTACATTCAGTTCAACAGCGCGATTGGGTGAGCTGTGATTAGACAGCGCAGCCGCGAAGCGCTTTTGAAAAAGAAGACCTAATCAGAAGATCATGGAAAGGAGAACAGATAATTGCAACTTTGACAGCTAAAATCTTTTGATTTTGAAAGCTGCCGCTAAGATAATGTTATATAATGTGTAGAATGATATAACATTATTTTTTAAGTTTACTGTCCCTTTAAGGCACTTTACATTTTAAAACTATACAAAAACGCATACGGTAGTCTGCACGGAAATCCTAAATGACTGGAATAGCAGACACTGTTTGCACTAACTCAGGCTCTGCATTTACAAGACGTTCCTACATTTCACCTGTCACAGTGCAGACACTGGGAGTGTAACTTATGTTAACCAGCTACAGGTGTGAGCTGCGGGAGATGAGTTTCCTCATATAGCCCCTGTATGTGAGCAAAGCTGTATGAGATCCCAAGCGAGATAAATCATAGCCTTGATATCTGACTGTATGACTGAATGACATAATCATAGGTGTGGTATGTTAGTCATTTGCCTCAAGTACTTGATATAAACATTGTAGTAGCTCCATATAAGAGTGATATATTTTTGCATGACAAAAGACTACAGGGACACTGTACACAAAAATGTTTTTCAACCATATTAAACAGCAGCATCTAAACAGTATGATTTTTATTTTATTTTTTTTGCATGAAAAAAAAGTGATAGAAATGTCCGCCCTGCTAGTGCCTATTAGCTGATAGGTATGTCCAGGTGATGCTGATTGGTTGAGCATTAGTAGGAAGTGCGTACCAGGAAATGAACTGCACAGCTGATGGTGTTATATCAGATTTTTATGGCATATTCTTTTTTTTTTTCTTCAGGAAAAACAATATTACAAGTTAAAATGTTGCTCTTTCATATGAATGAATGAAATATGTTATGTACAATGTCCTTTTAAGTTAAAGTTTTCTATTTTGATTTCAAAACAAAGAAGACGTGCAGAACAAGTCCGTGGGATAGAAGCGGTAATCATTCTAGCGTAAATCGCAAATATGCTCCCACGTTCGCATTTACTTTTAGCTTGTAATACGGGTAGAAATTAACTTGTGCGTAAATTGCTACAAAAAAACAATATCGCTTGAGCGAAAAAGATGGCGTGCCACTTGTAATCTAGCCCTTTGTGTGCAATAAACAGTTTAGCAGAACATCGCAAATACAAAAGTTGATAATAACGGACTCTTTATTACAGACTTGTGTGTCTGTGTAGTTTCAGAAGGCACCTTGTAATTAATTACAAGACATTTCTGTTCGCCTTGCTATAGAAAGGTCTTTTTCCTGATATCCATTCTGGATTAATTTCTTTCATGCACGCATTTATTTTATCAGAATATTCATTAAGAAATATGTTTGTAAATTAAATTTGTTATGATTGTTTTAAATAGGAAGCAAAATATACAATTAATTTAAAAATAAAAAAAAATCTTATATGTGTCATATCTTTTATATCACCAGATGTCACTTATACACTGGCAAAGTGGCAAAACATTATTTGAGGGGAGCAAAAGAGATGGTGAATGACTGAAATACCTCAGGAACACAGAACTGCACTTTAGTGATAGTCAAAGTGACTGAAAATGGCTGCACTCCCCCTAGTCTCCTACTATTCTATGCTAGGTTAAAGGGACAGTCTACACCAGAATTGTTATATCTTAAAAAGATAAATAACGCCTTTACTACCCATTCCCCAGCTTTGCACAACCAAAATTGTTATATTAATATACTTTATAACCTTTAAACCTCTAAATGTCTGCCTATTTCTAAGCCACTTAAGACATCCTCTAATCACATGCTTTTTTTATTTGCTTTTCACAACAGGGGGCTGCTAGTTCATCTGAGCCAAATAGATAACATGGTGTAATGCCCATGGGTTGGTGCAGACATTGCACTAATTGGCTAAAATGTAAGTCAATAGATAATAAATACAAAGTCATGTGATCAGGGGGCTGTCAGATGCTTAGATACAAGGTAATCACAGAGGTAAAAAGTATATTAATATAACAATGTTGGTTGTGCAAAACTGGGGAATGGGTAATAAAGAGATTATCTATCTTTTAAAACAATAAAAATGTTGGAGTACACTAGCCCTTTAAGGCTTGATTGGACAAGCCTGTATGACTAAAATCAACATTCAGCACCTGATTGGCTGCCCTAATCAGTAGTAATACTCTGGCAGTATTGGACAGAGGATGTTGGACATATGAATGGTAAGACCCCCTGTACATTACTGCAAACAAAGCAGCTGATTATCTAAAGGATACCATCTCCTCTTTATCATTCCCTGCCCCTTTATATAAAGAACAAACAAAATGAATAAATCAATTTGTTCACATATTCATTAATTTGGTTCAGTATTTTATTTGGTGGTTAATATTTCGGAGGAATCTTCTAATTGGTATAAATTTGTAATGAAAGACGAATGCACGTGTAAACAAATTAGTACTTTGCTTACTGCAATTGTTTTTCAATAGTGAAACTCCAGAGGTGGGATCAAGTCATTGTTTTGCAAGTTGCAAGAAAGTTTCGAGTCTTTGCATTCAAGTCCCAAGTCAAGTCCTGAGTCAACATTAGGCAAGTCCAAGTTAAGTTGCAGATATATATATATATATATATATATATGTATATTGGGTATTCTAAAAAAGGGATTTAGTCCGACTCCAAAGCTTTCATTCCTGCTTTTTAAAAACAAAGAAACAAAGAGAACAATGAAAATTTGATAAAAGGAGTAAATTGGAAAGATGCTTAAAATTGCTGCTCTATTCGAATTATGAAAGAAAAAAATTGGGTTTAGTATCCCTTTAACAGGCTCAGATTATCACTACACCTTTGCGATCATAAATGTACATTCTGATGATATTTTATTTATAATCAAGTTTCATAGATCAGTCTAATTACAGTTTTTACATTAAAAAAAAATGAAGAACTGTTTGTGAATTTGCAAACTGAGCATGTGTGAGATTAAGAATCCCATTAAAAAACTGAAAAAAAATCTAGTACAAACAGTCAGCCAGATTACGAGTTTTGCGTTATGGCTGGCTCGCTAAATACTTGTACGTTATTTTCACCGCTCACCCTTCATAGTGCTGCTATTACAGGTTTGCAAAAAAGACCGCTTGTGCGGGCGATATGGTTGCGTTGAGCTCCATGCTTCACCCAAATACAAGTGGTGTTTTGACGTGCTTGCGCACAATTTCCCCATAGACATCAATGGGGAGAGCCGGCTAAAAAAAAAAACTAACACCTACGATCGTGGAATGAAAAGCTCCGTAATGCAGCCCAATTAATGTCTATGGGGGAAAAAATGTATGTTTAACCTCTTAAGGACATATGACGGAATTTTTCCGTCATAAAACAATTGAGCAAACTGAAAGCTGTGTCCTTAAAGGGTTAAACCTAACACCTAACATAAATCCCAAATCTAAACACCCCTAATCTGCCGCCCCTAACATCACGCCACCTACATTACACTTATCAACTCCTAATCTGCCGACCCCAATGTCGCCGCCACCTACATTACACTTATCAACCCTTAATCTGCCACCCCCAATGTCGCCATCACCTACATAAATGTATTGACCCCTAAACTGCCGACCCCACGTCGCCACAACCTACATACATTTATTAACCCCTAATCTGCCGCCCCCAACGTCGCTGCCACCTACCTACACTTATTAACCCCTAATCTACCGCCCCCAATGTCGCCGCCGCCACTATACTAAAGTTATTAAAGGGACAGTCAACCATAGAATTGTTATTGTTTTAAAAGATAGATAATACCTTTATTACTCATTCCCCAGTTTTGCATAACCAACACAGTTATATTAATATACTTTTTACCTCTGTGATTACCTTGTATCTAGGAACCTTCTTCCAGCCCCCTGATCACATGACTGTGACTGTTTATTATCTATTGTCTTAAATTTAGCATTGTATTGTGCTAAATCTTAAATAACCCCCTGTGCCTGAACACATTGTTATCTATATGGCCCATGTGTACTTTCTGTCTCTTTGTGTTGAAAAGAGATTTAAAAAGCATGTGATAAGAGGCAGCCCTCAAAGGCTTAGAAATTAGCATATGAGCCTACCTATGTTTAGTTTAAACTAAGAATACCAAGAGAAAAAAGCAAATTTGATGATAAAAGTAAATTGGAAAGTCGATTAAAATGAAAAGTCCTATCTGAATAATGAAAGTTTAATTTATACTTGACTGTCCCTTTAACCCCTAAACCTCTGGCCTCCCACATCACTAACAGTAAATAAATATAATAACCCCTAACATAAACCTAACCCTAAGTCTAACCCTAACCCTAATGTAACTGTAACCCTAACACCCCCTAGCTTTAACATAATTAAAATAATTCTAAATAAAACTTACTATTAATAACTAAATAATTCCTATTTAAAATTAAATACTGTACCTGTAAAATAAACCCTAAGCTAGCTACAATATAACTAATAGTTACATTGTAGTTAGCTTAGGTGTTATTTTTATTTCACAGGTAAGTTTGTATTTATTTTAACTAGGTAGACTAGTTAGTAAATAGTTATTAACTATTTACTAGCTACCTAGTTAAAATAAATACAAATTTACCTGTAAAATAAAACCTAACCTGAGTTACACTAACACCTAATATTACAATAAAATTAAATAAATTACATTAATAAAATACAATTATCTAAATTACAAAAAAATAAACACTAAATTACACAAAATAAAAAACGAAATTATCAAAAATAAAAAACGAATTACTCCTAATCTAATAGCCCTATCAAAATAAAAATGTCCCCCCAAAATAAAAAAAAAAACCTAGCCTACACTAAACTGCCAATGGCACTTAAAAGGGCCTTTTGCGGGGCATTGCCCCAAAGAAATCAGCTCTTTTACCTGTAAAAAACAAAAACAACAACCCCTCAACAGTAAAACCCCCCACCCACACAACCAACCCCCCCAAATAAAAACCTATTTAAATAAACCTAAGCTAACCATTGCCCTGAAAAGGGCATTTGGATGGGCATTGCCTTAAGCTCTTTTACATTGCCCAAACCCTAATCTAAAAATAAAACCCACCCAAAAAACCCTTAAAAAAAACTAACACTAACCCCCGACGATCCACTTACAGTTTTGGAAGACCAGACATCCATCCTCATCCAGCCGGCGAAGTCCTCATCCAAGCGGGCAGAAGTCCTCATCCAAGCTGCCAGAAGTCTTCACCCAGACGGCATCTTCTATCTTCATCTATCCGGCGGGGAGCAGGTCCGTCTTCAAGACATCCGGCGCGTAGCATCCTCTTCTTACGATGGTCGCTGTAGAATGAAGTTTCCCTTTATGTGATGTCATCCAAGATGGCATTCCTTACATTCCGATTGGCTGATAGAATTCTATCAGCCAATAGGAATTAAAGGGGGAAAAATCCTATTGGCTGTTGCAATCAGCCAATAGGATTGAGCTTTCATCCTATTGGCTGATCCAATCAGCCAATAGGATTGAGCTTTCATTTTATTGGCTGATTGGAATAGCCAATAGAATGCAAGCTCAATCCTATTGGCTGATTGGATCAGCCAATAGGATTAAAGCTCAATCCTATTGGCTGATAGGATCAGCCAATAGGATTTTTTCACCTTTAATTCCTATTGGCTGATAGAATTCTATCAGCCAATAGGAATTCAAGGGACGCCATCTTTGATGATGATGGGTTTTTTTATTTTGAGGGGGCTTTTTTATTTTGATAGGGCTATTAGATTAGGAGTAATTCGTTTTTATTTTTGATAATTTCTTTTTTATTTTGTGTAATTTAGTGTTTATTTCTTTTGTAATTTAGATAATTGTATTTTATTAATTTGATTTATTTAATTTTATTGTAATGTTAGGTGTTAGTATAACTCAAGTTGTTTTATTTTACAGGTACATTTGTATTTATTTTAACTAGGTAGCTAGTAAATAGTTAATAACTATTTACTAACTAGTCTACCTAGTTAAAATAAATTCAAACTTAGCTGTGAAATAAAAATAAAACCTAAGATAGCTACAATGTAACTATTAGTTATATTGTAGCTAGCTTAGGGTTTATTTTACAGGTAAGTATTTAGTTTTAAATAGGAATTATTTAGGTAATAATAGTAATTTTTT